>NC_086318.1:431189397-431489397 GCF_036172605.1 Pelobates fuscus | reverse complement strand
ATTAGCGGGACCTGCCTGACAACCCGTGCCGAAAGTATAGGGAATTTAATTTGCTAGCACTATATTTAACCCTATAACTTTCCAAGACACCATAAAACCTGTACATGGGGGGTACTGTTTTACTCGGGAGACTTTGCTGAACACAAATATTAGTGTTTCAAAACAGTAAAATGTATTACAACGATGATATCGCCAGTAAAAGTGACGTTTTCTGCATTTTTCACGCACAAACAGCACTTACACGGACGATATTATTGCTGCAATACTTTTTACTGTTTTGAAATACAAATATTTGTGTTGAGCAAAGTCTCCCGAGTACAACAGTACCCCACATGTACAGGTTTTATGGTGTTTTCAAAAGTTACAGCGTCAAATATAAGGTTTGTGTTTCATTTTTTTCACATTAAAATTCGCCAGATTGCTTATGTTGCCTTTGTGACCCTATGGTAGCCCAAGAATGAAAATTACCCCTATGATGGCATACCATTTGCAAAAGTAGACAACCCAAGGTATTGCAAATGGGGTTTGTCCAGACTTTTTTAGTAGCCACTTAGTCACAAACACTGGCCAAAATTGGCGTTTTTTGCATTTTTCACACACAAACAAATACTAACGCTAACTTTGGCCAGTGTTTGTGACCAAATGGCTACTAAAAAAGACTGGACATACCCCATTTGCAATACCTTGGGTTGTCTACTATTGCAAATGGTATGCCATTATGGGTGTAAATTTAATTCCTGGGCTACTATACAGTCTCAAAGGCAACGTAACCAATCTGGTGAATTTCAATTTCAAATGTAACACGCTATATTTGACCCTGTAACTTCCCAAAACACCATAAAACCTGTACATAGGGGGTACTGTTTTACACGTGAGACATCGCTGAATACAAATATGTGTATTGTATTGCAGTAAAAGCAAACAGTATTTTGACATCCCCTGTTAAAATGTCACATAGAACTAAAAAAAATTAAAAAAATATTTTTTTCTCCCATTTTTTTATATATTTTTTATATAAAATTATGTTTAATACCTAAATATTTGATGTTAAATGAAAGCCCTGTTTCCCCTGAATAAAATGATATATAATAAGGGGGGATGCATTTCATATGAAAGAGGTGAATTACGGTTGGACAGACATATAGCGCAAATGCCAGGTTTTGTTTACGTTTTGTTCTGTTCACAACTTGTACATTTGGCTGCGGTGTTAAGGGGATATATAACCACACCACTGCCTTCAAACACCACACTACATAAAAATGCATGCCTGCATTCAAACGCCAACACCACATACAGACACACATCCTACATTCACTCAAACATACTCCATACAAAAACATTTTTACATTTAAAAGCATAAACACTGCTTAGTGCTAAATACATTTTTGTAAAAAAAAATTGTGGTTGTTTTTTACATTTTAAAGTTGGGGGTAGAAGGGGGGGTGCCAAAAATAGGACCCGCCCGAGTGCCAAATGCTCTAGGTTCGCCCCTGGACAGTGTATATGTATAACTGTGTGCATCTGACTGTGGGACTGTGTGCACATAACTCTGCAAAAATATACACCTGCATTCACACACAGGCCTAAATGCATGTTTTTATCTGAATTAAATACCCGTCACACACAGCCAATAAAGCCAGCACAAATATCACATACAACCAATACACGCATATCACGCACTGTTAATACACCCATTACAAATATCACACACAGTCAACACATAGCATACATATCACACACATTCATCACACCTATCACATACACAGACAGCACAAACATGACAAGTGGGGGGGGGGGGGGCGCTGTGAAGATTTTTCGCACAGGGCGCTTAAAGGCCTAAGGCCGGCCTTGACTATAGTCACCAGAACAACTACAGATTGTATTTGTTCTGGTGAGTATAGTCATTCCTTGCAGGCAGTTTCAAGTAAACACTGTTTTTGTTTAAGAAAAGGCAGTGTTTACATTACAGCCCAGGGATACCTCCACAGGCCACTCCTCATATGGCTGCTAGAGGTGCTTCCTGGGGCAGTGCTGCACAGTGTGACTGCCATTCAGTGTCTCCAACCTCTGCATGGAGACATTGAACTTTCCTCATAGAGATGCATTGATTCAATGCATCTCTATGAGAAGATGCTAATTAGCTAAGCCAGTGTTTAGCCTTGCCCCATCCCACCTCCTTGCTAATTTCAGCCAATCCAGTGCTTTCCCATGGTGCCAGAAATAAGGTACGTTGTATTACCTTTTAAGGAGGCTAAGGTGGGCCAACTACCTAACGGGTGGTTTTAACACTATAGGGTCAGGCATACATGTTTGTGTTCCTGACCCTATAGTGTTCTTTTAAAGGGATACTGTAGTGCCAGGAATACAAAGCTGTATTCCTGGCTCCTGGCATTATCACTCCCCCTGCCTTTCTCCTAACTCACACCCCATCCCCAAACAAATTAAGGGTTAAAAACCCTTTATTTATTTACTTTTTCCCAGCGCCAATGTCACTCTGTCCTGGGGCGACGCTCCGCCCCCTCCGACTGCCCACGGCAAGTGAGAGCTAATGCGCAAATCTGATGCTGGAGATCGTCATGCAAAACGTGAGGACATCCAGCATCAAATACAAGAGCAAAGGTCTGTTTCAATTCAGGAAGCCCTCTAGTGGCTGTATGGTAGACAGACTTTGTGCTGCAATGTAAACATTGCAGGTTCTATGGAAGTGCAAAAGGCACAGTGCACCCAGACCACTTCAATTAGCTTTAGTGGTCTGGGTGCCTACAGTGTCCGTTTAAGGTCAGAGTAGCCAAACTAAAAGTGTAGCTGACTTAGAGAATTTTTCCATTTCAGCTACTACTCAGACGACCTTAAATTTGAAATGCCCTTTAAATTTTCACTTTCGTAAATAACACTGTAAAGAAATATTAATGAAAACACATCAGATATATAAATTAAAAAAATGTACAAACTACCAAATGTTAAATATAAGGAGGTAATCCACAGTAGTCCAGATCTAGAAAATCATCCAAAACTAAATCATCCAAATAGATCTAAATAGATTGAAAAAAGGCACGAACATTCAAATTAACATCTATTATTTAAAAAAATAATAATAAAAATGAAATGCAGAAAGATTAAGGGTTAAAACCCCAGAAGAAAGGAACAGCATGTATTGGAAGCATGGTCGGTTGCATAAATGTAAAGGATCTAAGTACTCGATATACATTGCTCAATTAAGATTTGTGCTCTAGATCTGCCTTATTAATTTTACATCACAGGCAGGATATGAATGTACATATTTAATATAGAGCATATTATACTAATAAATCTACAGTGTGTCTTTTGAATTACAGCTAGACCTCTCTAGATTCTAGACCAGTAAAATATTTAATATTCATGATACTTTGACCTACATATTACTACTATATATATATATATATATATATATATATAAAAAGACCGATTTAATATTGAGTATGGAGAGAAAATATGAGAACTATGTTAATTAATTTAAAAAGTATGTTCAGAGGAAAATATATCTACACCTATCACATAGATAGATATAAAGATGGAGAGAGAGAGAGAGATTGATAGATACATCCTGTTCCAAATTATTATGCAAATTATATTTTTCTCATTTACCTAAATAATTGATGTAAATAACAGTCAGTATAATTCTCATGTTATCAACTATTAAGAGTACAATTCAAATTTTATTGAACAAACCTCCTAATGATAACAGTATTTTTTAAACATAAAAAACTTACAATCCAAATTATTATGCACGGTAAGTTTCAAAACACTTTATAGGTTGTAAAGAACTGAAAATTGTCATTTGTTGTGTTTGCAGCATATTTACTGAAATCAAAAGCTATTTCAATCAAACTTATAACAACATTTGAACTTTTTTAACATTCTAACAGGTCACGTTACATTTTAACATGGGACCCCTTATTTGATAGCAGCTTCACAAGTCTTGCATCCATTGAACTTGTGAGGTTTTGGACAGTTTCTGCTTGAATTTGTTTGCAAGATGTCAGAATAGCCTCCCAGAGCTGCTGTTTGGATGTAAACTGCCCCCCACCCTCATAGATCTTTTGCTTGAGAATGCTCCAAAGGTTCTCAATAGGATTGAGGTCAGGGGAGGATGGAAGCCACACCATGACTTTCTCTCCAATTATCCCCATAGTAGCCGTTGATGCAGAGGTATTCTTTGCAGCATGAAATGGTGCATTGTCATGCATGAAGATGATTTTATTACGGAAAGCATAGGTCTTCCTTCTGTACCAGGGAAAAAAGTGGTCAGTCAGAAACTCCACATACTTTGAAGAGGTCATCTTTACACCTTCGGGGACCCTAAAGGAGCCGACCAGCTCTCTTCCCATGATTCCGGCCCAAAACATGACTCCACCACCGCCTTGTTGAAACAGGGTGGCCATCCACCAACCGTCCACTACTCCATCCATCTGGACCATCAAGGGTTGCACGGCACTCATCAGTGAACAGGACTGTTTGTCTTCACGTATTTTTCTGCCCAATGCAGCCATTTCTGCTTGTGAGCATTGGTTAGTGGTGGCCGAATATAAGATTTATGCACAGTTGCAAGACTCTGGAGGACTCTACACCTTGATATCCGTGGAACTCCAGAGGCACCAGCAGCTTCAAATATATATATATATATATAAAAATAGCAGCTGCTCTCTTGATCCGATGCATGGATCTGGCAGAAATCTTCCTCAATGTGCTTTATCTGCATGAACCCGTCTGTGCTCTGAATCAGCCACAAATCTCTTAACAGTGCAATGATCACGCTTAAGTTTTCGTGAAATATCTAATGTTTTCATACCTCGTCCAAGGCATTGAACTATTTCACTCTTTTTGGCAGCAGAGAGATCCTTTTTCTTCCCCATATTGCATGAAAATGGTGCTCTGCTTAATAATGTGGAACACCCTCCTTTAGTAGTTTTTCCTTAAATTGGGCTAACCTGGCAATCTAATTATCACAGGTGTCTGAGATTGTTTTCAGTGATCAAAAGAGCCCTGAGACACAATGCCATCCATGAGTTAAACTGAAAAACAAAATATTTAATCTTTCTGACACTTAAAGAGAATTTGCATAATAATTTGGAACTGGATGTAGATAGATAGATAGATCAGCATGTCATAAGGTGAAAGGGACACTCCGAACCCCTAAAACACTTTAACTTAGTGAAATGCTTTATGTGTGAAGAGTGTATCCTCTTTTTTCATTTTACAAAAAGTGCAGATTTTAATAGAAATTGGCGTTTTTTTTTTTATAAATTAACCTGGTTACACCCCCTTGGCTGTCAATCAGACACCTGACCCAATTACTTCCTGGTTTGGTTAACTCAGTGGAGCTAAACTCAAGAGGCAGCAATTGACCAGAGCACCTGCCTTGCAAAGACTTCTCGTTGAGCTGCATTGGGAAGTCTGTGATTGGACAGCCACAGAAAGTCTGGGTGGGATTAGAAGGGGAGGCATGCAAAGGCTACAGAAAAGAGATCTGCAGCTTTTGTAAGTTGTTTTTAGATATAACCCCAATGGAAAAATATATAATTAAATGTATGCATGCTTTCATTAGTGGTATATCTACTAAACAGTGATTTTTACTGATGATCCTCAACAGCAGAGAACACAGCTTTGGCTGTCTGATTGTTCATTTAGATGCTAACATGTGTTTACATAAAAGCGATGTCTGAAACATCAGGCTGTGTCTAAGGAAACCTATGAAAATGGAGACAAGATGCTCAGACAATCAATGCCATCCAAATCTGGACATAATGGATATTTCTCTTACAGAATTGGCACACGTTATAAAAAGCAAGCAAGAGGCTGGACCATGAACATCTTGGTGACCCTCGGTTTTGGTCCAACTGCTCAAAAACAGTTTGATGCAGAATTGAGAGATGGTGCCTAATACCACCATAAGCACTACAAGGCATTATAGATCTGAGAAATTCAAGATTATTTTGGTGTGTTGAAATACATAGCAACAGCCTGGCTTTTGAGAAAATAATTTTTAGCTTATAGAATATAGCTTTTTATCAGATAAAATATTGCAAAATCCTTAAGAAGGTAAAATGATCTGTTATTTTATTTTAACGTATTATATAGTTTTCTCTATACAACTCTTTGTCTCTCTCTCTTTATATAGAAATAGAGATAGAGACAGAGATAGAGAGACACATACCAAGTGAGTTGTGGTGGGGAACAAAAGTGTGGATGAAAACCCCTTCCATTGAAGTAAGTGAATAGTTAATACATTACTAAACAGAAATACATACACCAGTCAAGCCATAAGACTTGCTTTTCCCACAGAAATCTCACTTTAACAGTGCACTCACTACTGCAAGGGATTCTGGGTAGGCATATGCAAATTAGTTCAACAAAGAACCACATTTTTGCCTCATAATTCCACTTTACACAAGGATTCCATGGAGTATGTGTCTGCTGTATACAACAGCTTTGAAACAACAACTCAGGAAGAGGTGCAATGTTAGTGAACCACTCATGGACAGCTGTTTCGTTGTTAATGCAACTGGTTCTTTATTGAGCTCATTTGCATACGCCTACCCAGAATCCCTTGCAGTAGCGAAAGCACTGTTAAAGTAAGATTTCTGTGGGAAAAGCAAGTCTTACGGCCTGACTGGTGTGTGTATTTGTGTTTAGCAATGTATTAAAGGTCCCCTCTCCCTCCCACCTCCCAATCCTCGGTTGCTGAAGGGGTGAAAAACCCTTCAGTCACTTACCTGAGACCCCCGCCGATGTCCCTCGGCTGAGGTTTTGGTTTCGCCGCCGCTCCTTCTCTGCATTACGTCAACCGGTGGGCGAGACTGATCCCGCTGGCTGGCCGGGGAGAACTAATGCGCATGCGCGGCAATGCCAAGCATGCGCATTAGAGCTCCCCATAGGAAAGCATTGAAAATGCTTTTCAATGCTTTCCTATGGGGAATAGAGCGACGCTGGAGGTGCTCACACAGCGTGAGGACGTCCAGCGACGCTCTAGCACAGAAAATATGTGCTAGAGACAAGGAAGTGCCCTCTAGTAGAGAGCCACTAGAGGTGGAGTTAACCCTGCAAGGTAATTATTGCAGTTTATAAAAAACTGCAATAATTACACTTGCAGGGTTAAGGGTAGTGGGAGTTGGCACCCAGACCACTCCAATGGGCAGAAGTGGTCTGGGTGCCTGGAGTGTCCCTTTAAATATATATATTTAGACACATCATTAAAACCACAGGTGAAGTGAATAACATTGATTATATTGTTACAATGGCAGTTGTCAAGGGGTGGAATATATTAGGCAGAACGTGAACAGTCACTTCTCAAATTCCATGTGTTAGAAGCAGGAAAAATGAGCAAGAGAAAATATCCGAGTGACTTTGACAAGGGCCAAATAGTGATGGCTATATGACTGGGTCAGAGCATCTCCAACATGGCATGTCTGTTATGGTGTTCCTAGTATGCAGTGGTGAGTACCTACCAAAATTGGCTCAAAGAAGGACAACCGGTGAACCAGTAAACCAGAACCAGGTGGGGAGTGAGGGCTAGCCAGTCTGGTCTGATCACACGAAGAACTATTATAGCTCTAATTGCTGAAAAACGTAATGCTGGACCTGATAGAAAGGTATCCGAAACACAGTGCATTGCAGTTTGCTGTGTATAGGGCTGCGTAGCTATAGACCAGTTAGAGTGCCCCAAATTACCCCTATCCACCACTAAAAGTGCCTTTAACAGGAACATGAGTGTCAGAACTCTGCAGAGAAATTATTGTCTGTGCTGAGGCACCATTCTACCTCTCTGCTTCTTTGAAGAGGGACTATAAATGTTTACCCTCTTCCAACACTCTACAGCAAAGTTTGTGGGTACAAAATTCCTGGCTTTGTTCTGGCTAGGTGGAGAAGGCTCAAACAAACTGTGTACACTACAGGAATTCCGTGCAGGCTGCAATAGCAATTACGGTATTTGTATAGTACTACTGATGATACAAGGGTAGAAATGAGAAGATGGCTAGATATGTCTTAATAGTATTACTGCCATGGACACCTAAAAATTAGCTTAATACCCTAGCAAAAATGTTGGCGAAATTAATTAAATTCACCATACACACAATGTTAGCTGTTTACAAGAAGTTTAAACAAATTAATGTGAACTTGACAACAATAAAACGTTGAAAATGCCGTCATTTTATATTATTATATTACTCACATCATGTGTGTTCACTGATGCAAAAACGACTTGACAACAAGGCCCATCAACAAAAACTCTTGGGATATTTTTCAATTATTTTTTTTTTTTTTTTACAAAATTAATAAAATTCAGCAACTTGCATATATTTTGGGGAAGATGTAAATCACAATTCTCCAAAGCACTCAAATTCAGCTTAGGGTATTTTCATTTTCCATTTCTCCCTGTAATCCTTTGATTTACAGTCCAATCCACCTGCAGTTTGCAATTACACGGAACTATTGACGTACAATTTTACATCAAGAAGCCAGTAGCCCAGTTCAAGTGTGGACATTTAAAACAAATTGCTAAAAAAATAATAATAATAATAAAAATAATAATAATATTTTTTAACCCTTTAAGGGCGGGGGCAATTGCACACCTTCTGATCTGTCAGGGTACCTGTGGTCTCTACCTCCGAAAGAGGTAGAGACTTAGCCGTTCCTCCATCCAGACGGTCTGATGGCTTCCTTCCTCGCGGTCTATCCGGTCATGTTAAGCCGTCCGCGAGGGAGTGACTGCCTTTTACTGAATCACGACCGGAAGTCGACGGCAGGACGCTACCCGGAACGACCTGTCAGTCAATTGCTGCAGGACCAATCAGGACGCCTCGGAGGCGTGGTTACTTTCCTGAACAGGGTATTTAACGGAGCATCTTTCTTTAGCTCATTGCCCTGTCGTGGTTCTAGCTTGTTCTAGTCACTCAGTGCTTGTTTTCTGCTTATTCCTTTTGGTTTTGACCCGGCTCGTTTATCCTACTCTGCTTACCTCTGTACCCTTGATTCGGCTTGTCTCTCGCTCACCTGTCTTCTGTTACCCTCGACCTCGGCTTGTCTTTGACTATTCTCTTCAGTACTACTTACGTTAGTCCGGCCATTCTAAGGTCCGGTATACGTATCTGGCTACTGTTTGTACGCTGCGTGTTGGATCCCTGTCCCGATCCTGACATTACGACAGGGCCAATGGATCCTGCAAGTACAAACAGTCAGCTTGCTTCTCCTGATCCTAGGTTTGAAGCCATGGATCATAGAATGGATCAGATGGCGCTTGCGCTACAGGCACTTTTATCTCGTGCCAATAACCCACCAGAGGAGATACATAATACCCCTATTTCTCCTGTCGGTTCAGGTCTAGAGGTAGCCACAGTGGGTGCTTCTTCTCGCATTACCCCCCCAGTACGCTATGGTGGGGCTCCTGAGAAGTGTCGTGGTTTTTTAAATCAAATTAGTATCCACTTTGAATTGCAACCTCGCTCCTATCCTACAGATAGGGCAAAGGTAGGATTTATTATCACCCTACTTATTGAGAAGGCTCTGAGATGGGCCAACCCATTATGGGAAAACGAAAACCCATTAGTGTATAACTATAATGCATTTGTAGCTGCTTTTAGAAGAACATTTGACCCTCCAGGTAGAAAGGTGAATGCAGCCAGATTACTGTTGCGCCTGAGACAGGAGAACCGAACACTTGTGGATTATGCACTAGAGTTCAGATCTCTGGCGTCAGAAGTCAAGTGGAATGAGCAGGCATATATGGATGTATTTTTGAATGGCCTATCTGATGTAATCCTTGATGAGGTTGCTACTAGAGAACTCCCTGAGAATTTAGAAGACTTAATTTCGTTCATCTCTCGTATAGATGAACGTTTAAGAGAGAGACAGAACACTCGAGAGAGGAATCGGAGACCTTCTTTTAGGTTAGCCCCCGCTTTTCCAAGTCCTGACTCCACAGTATCTTTGCTTCCTGAACCTATGCAGATAGGGTATACCCGCCTCTCTGAGGAGGAAAGACAGTACAGGAGAAGAGAGGGTTTGTGTATGTATTGTGGAGCCAAAGGTCATTTACTCTCGAACTGTTCTAACCGTCCGGGAAACGCTCGCACCTAAGTCTCTCTAGAGGACAAGCCTTGGGTGTTTCTATTTTGTCCTCTACTCCTAATTATAAAGATCACAGGCTCCTGCTACCAGTTTCCTTAACTTGGGAGAAGGAAGTAGTCAGGGCTATGGCTTTGATAGATTCCGGTGCTGCTGAGAATTTTATAGACCAAGCCTTTGCTATTAAAAACAATTTCCCATCCCAGCTAAGGGAGACACCCTTGGCCGTTGAGGCCATAGATGGTAGACCACTACTAGATCCTGTTATCTTTCGTGAGACCGTACCCGTTAATTTAAATGTTGGTATCCTACACGTGGAGAATTTATCTCTTTTGCTCATTTCGTCCCCTTCCGTTACCATAGTTCTGGGGTACCCATGGTTGAAGAAACATAACCCTATTATCGATTGGGAGTTAGGGGAGATACTCTCGTGGGGCCAGGGCTGCCAGGAGAGGTGTTTAGGCAAGGTTTCTCCATTAGCTAACATTAACATACCGGAGAATCCTACTCAGTCCACAGAAGGACAGATACCAGACCTTTACCTAGACTTAAAGGCAGTATTTGACAAGAAGAATGCCGATTCTTTACCGCCCCACAGGTCATTTGATTGTAAAATTAAGCTTCTACCCGGGACTATGCCTCCGAGGGGTCATGTATATCCCTTGTCTGTTCAGGAAAACTCGGTTCTAGAGGAGTATATTCGGGAGAATTTAATAAAGGGATTCATTAGGAGGTCTTCTTCTCCGGCCGGGGCTGGGTTCTTTTTCATTAAGAAAAAGGATGGCACGCTGAGACCTTGTATCGATTACCGAGGCTTGAATAAAATAACTGTCAGAAATGCCTATCCTATCCCACTGATTACAGAGCTATTTGATCGTCTTAAGGGCTCCAAGATCTTCACTAAGTTAGATCTCCGAGGGGCATACAATTTGGTGAGAATCCAGCATGGTCATGAGTGGATGACGGCATTCAATACCCGGTATGGTCACTACGAATACACGGTGATGCCATTTGGACTTTGCAATGCTCCTGCAGTATTTCAAGATTTGATTAATGAGGTACTTAGGGAGTTTCAACATGATTGTGTTATTGTTTACCTGGACGACATACTAATACACTCTAAGGAGATTGAGACTCACCATAGACAGGTCAGAAAGGTATTACACAAACTTCTGCAACATGGTCTATACTGCAAATTGGAGAAGTGCAGGTTTGATCAGTCTCAGACAGACTTTCTTGGGTATGTGATTTCTGGGGAAGGTTTTAAAATGGATCCTGAAAAGCTCCAATCCATTTTAGACTGGCATTTACCCAAAGGACTCAAGGCTATTCAAAGGTTTATTGTTTTTTCCAACTACTATAGGCGCTTCATTAAGGGATACTCCTCTATCATTGCGCCTATTACCAATATGACCAAACAAGGGGCTGTTACTAAGATCTGGTCTAAGGAAGCTCTCGTTGCTTTCAAGACTCTCAAGGAACTTTTTGCCTCGGCTCCCATTCTAGTCCATCCGGATACGACTCTGCCTTTCTTACTCGAGGTCGATGCCTCTGAGACAGGAGTTGGGGCTGTTCTGTCTCAGAGGTTAGGGGTGGATAAACCATTACACCCTTGTGGTTTCTTCTCTAAAAAATTATCTGGGCCTGAGAGCAGATATGACATCGGGGAGAGGGAACTCTTAGCGGTCATTAAGGCTTTAAAGGAGTGGAGACATTTACTGGAAGGGACATTACACCCTGTTACTATTTTAATGGATCATAAGAACTTGTCTTACATTGGGGAGGCTAAGCGCTTATCCGCCAGACAGGCTCGCTGGTCATTGTTTCTCACTCACTTTAACTATGTACTCACTTATAGACCTGGTTCCAAGAACTCCAAAGCTGATGCTCTGTCTCGTCAATATGAACCATCCACTATAATTGAACCAGTCCTGTCCTCCATAGTTCCTACGGGGAATATCATCGCTAACACGAATCTCAGGATTCACTCTCCATTGCTTTCCGAGATCATGAAGTCTCAGCATTTGGCACCTAAACAGACTCCTGGGGATCGACACTTCGTTCCTGCCGCTCTCCAACTGGAGGTGCTACGCTGTCTCCATAACAGCAAAGTGGCTGGGCATCCTGGCGTCCGCAAAACATATGCTCTGGTCTCTAAAGATTTTTGGTGGCCTGACTTACGTAAAGATATTAAAGAATTCATCGGGGCATGTGAGGTTTGTACCAAGACCAAGCTACCTCATTCGCTTCCATGCGGATTTCTGCACCCTTTAGAAGTTCCTGAGAAGCCTTGGTCCTGCCTGGCTATGGACTTCATTGTTGATTTGCCTATCTCGAAAAAGCAGACTGTCATCCTCACTGTGGTGGACAGATTTACTAAGATGGCTCACTTCATTCCCTTACCTAAACTACCATCTTCGCCCGAATTAGCGGAGATATTCGCTAGGGAGATTTTCCGTTTGCATGGGATACCTTCCCAAATTGTCTCTGACAGAGGCTCCCAATTTGTTTCCCGCTTTTGGAAATCTTTCTGCTCCCAACTAGGCATCAAATTGAATTTCTCCTCTGCTTGTCATCCTCAGTCCAATGGAGCTGCTGAACGCACTAACCAAAAGATTGAACAATATTTACGTTGTTTCGTTTCGGAACACCAGGACGATTGGGTCGGTTTGATTCCTTGGGCGGAGTTTGCACATAACAATCTCATTTGTGATTCTACGCATTCTAGCCCTTTTTTCTTGAATTATGGCTTTCATCCCTCCATCCTTCCTTCGGAGTCTTCTTCTCAGGGGGTACCGTCGGTGGATGTTCATGTGGCCAATTTAAGGAAGTTGTGGGATCAAACTCGACAAATCCTGCTGCACAATTCTATGCTGGTTAAAAAACATGCTGACAAACGTAGAAGGGCAGCACCGGTGTTTGTTCCAGGCGATAGAGTATGGTTAAGTACCAGAAACATTCGGTTAAAAGTGCCGTCCATGAAGTTTGCTCCTCGATATATTGGAGGGTTCTCTCTCAAATTAACCCAGTTGCGTATCGTTTAGCGTTGCCTAATGCCTTACGCATTCCTAATTCATTTCATGTTTCTTTACTAAAGCCTCTAATATGTAACAGGTTCTCCTCCGCAATCGCCCCTCCTCGCTCGGTTCAGGTGGAGGGTCAGGAGGAGTATGAGGTTAATTCCATCGTTGATTCTCGAATCTCCCGAGGGAGATTGCAATATCTGGTCGATTGGAAAGGTTATGGTCCTGAGGAGAGAAGTTGGGTACCTCAGGAGGAGGTGCATGCTCCCCGTCTCCGCAGGGCGTTTCACTCTCGCTTCCCTTCTCGCCCTGGTACCTTCCGCCCGGTGGGCGTATCTGAGAGGGGGGGTACTGTCAGGGTACCTGTGGTCTCTACCTCCGAAAGAGGTAGAGACTTAGCCGTTCCTCCATCCAGACGGTCTGATGGCTTCCTTCCTCGCGGTCTATCCGGTCATGTTAAGCCGGCCGCGAGGGAGTGACTGCCTTTTACTGCATCACGACCGGAAGTCGACGGCAGGACGCTACCCGGAACGACCTGTCAGTCAATTGCTGCAGGACCAATCAGGACGCCTCGGAGGCGTGGTTACTTTCCTGAACAGGGTATTTAACGGAGCATCTTTCTTTAGCTCATTGCCCTGTCGTGGTTCTAGCTTGTTCTAGTCACTCAGTGCTTGTTTTCTGCTTATTCCTTTTGGTTTTGACCCGGCTCGTTTATCCTACTCTGCTTACCTCTGTACCCTTGATTCTGCTTGTCTCTCGCTCACCTGTCTTCTGTTACCTTCGACCTCGGCTTGTCTTTGACTATTCTCTTCAGTACTACTTACGTTAGTCCGGCCATTCTAAGGTCCGGTATACGTATCTGGCTACTGTTTGTACGCTGCGTGTTGGATCCCTGTCCCGATCCTGACATGATCAAAACAAAACCTAGAATTTGACTATATGTCTGTCCAACTTTAATTAACATCTTTCATGTTATGTGCACCCACACTTATTATATATCGTTTTGTTCGGGAGAAACAGGGCTTTCATTTCATATCAAATATTCATATATGAAATATAATTTAATATGAATAAAATCCAAAAAAGTGGGAGGAATTAAGAAATGTAATTTTTTTAGTTCTGCATGACATTTACTGTTAGCTTTTACGGCAATAAAATACACATATTTGTATTCAGCAATGTCTCACAAGTACAACAGTACCCCGTATGTACAGGTTTTATGAGGTCTTGTAAAGTTGCAGGGCCAAATATCTTGTTCTGTTTTTCAGTTTATACACATTGAAATTTGTCAGACTGGTTACGTTGCCTTTGAGACCGTATGGTAGCCCAGGGATGAGAATTACCCCCACGTTAACATACTATTTGCAAAAGTAGACAACCCAAAGTATTGCAAATGGGGAATGTCCAGTCTTTGTTTAGTAGTCAGTTAGTCACAAACACTGGCCAATGTTAGTGTTCATATTTGTATGTGTATGAAAAATGCAAAAAACAAATACGAATGCTAACTTTGGCCAGTTGGACGATTTACAAGATGCACGTGCCTCTAGCGGCTGTCTGTTAAACAACCACTAGAGGCAGTCTTAACCCTGCAATGTAAACATTGTATTTTCTCTAATACTGCAGTATTTTCAGTGGCCAGCACCCAGACCACTTTAATGAGACTGACCATTGCTTAACCATTGCTTAATTTCATTAATAATTGAATTATTACAATTATTTTGGTGATAGTTTCCTGAGTAGGTAATGGTTCGAGTTCATGATTGTCCCTCGTGGGGATATTCATAGTTTTACTCCTTACTTTGCATATTTGTATGAAATCCTATGGGAACATTAGTGACAGAATGTCAGGCTGATTGTTCTTAGAGCAGGAAAGGACTTTTTTTCAAAACAAAAACCGTTACAAAGTATAAAAATAATAATTTCAAATCGTAATTGGCTATTCTAATGATGATAATTGGTACATTGTGGGCCACAAAGTTATTAAATCTTCTAAATATTTCCTGATAATCTTTTGAATTTATCCTTTTGCAAATTAGGTATTTTTTCAAGCGGATTGCCAGGTTTATGTTTTTTGCTTTCTTGTAAATACAGTCAGGTCCATAAAAAGTGGGAGGCACATATACAAACTGTTGTAATTCCTACACTGTTCACCTGATTTGGATGTAAATACCCTCAAATTAAAGCTGGCAGTCTGCAGTTAAAGCACATCTTGTTTGTTTCATTTCAAACCCATTGTGTTGGTGTATAGAGCCAAAAATATTAGAATTGTGTCAATGTCCCAATATTTATGCACCTGACTGTATGTTTTTGCCAAATCCATCAAAAGGAAACAAAAACAAATTGTAGTCACTCAAACCACAGCAAAGTGGGTGAGTGAAAGCTGGTTAGTAGGTAAGTATCTTGTTTAAATAACTGTTAAGTTTAGCTGGATCAGCACTAAATGTACATATAAACATACATGTGTCTCAAAACTAGAAACAACGTACGAAAATGACTAGCCTTATAAGGCTTCTCCACTAACTAATAATGGGAGTATAGGGTCATCGAGTAAATTGCTTAAACTAATGGTAGCTTTATTAGACTGCTTGTTTTAGCCCAGGATTTGCCCTGGTCCCAATCTAGATTAACGTAAATATACCAGGGTGAGAGTTAATACTTTATTGGTCAGGGTGTCCGAGACCAATAGACACAATATCTAAGGAGTAATATACAGTCCTAACAAAGGTTAATTAGAAAGTTTGTAGGATAGTAAGATAAAAAAGCCTCTCTCCCTGATAAGATAGCTAGATAGTTAGCAGAGACAGAATAAAAAGAGTGAGAAAATAATTAAATCAGTGAAAACGCTGCATGTCTATAATAAATAAACTTCCCAAGTGCATAGGTGATAGGTGCTCAACACCTACTCGGAACATAATGCCTGACGAAGTGCTTCGGTGCACTAGCATGTGCACCTGTTGAAAGTGCACAAGATAGTGCACCGAAACATGCGTTAGGCGTTATGTTCTGTACAGGAAATGACTGGGCAGGTGTGCAGGAAATGGCTGGGTAGGTGAGCAGGAAATGGCTGGGTAGGTGGGCAGGAGTACAGGAAATGGCTGGGTAGGTGTGCAAGAAATGGCTGGGTAGATGAGCAGGAAATGACTGGGTAGGTGAGCAGGAAAGGGCTGGGTAGGTGGGCAGCAGTGCAGGAAATGGCTGGGTAGGTGTGCAAGAAATGGCTGGGTAGGTGAGCAGAAAATGACTGCGCAGGTGTGCAGGAAATGGCTGGGTAGGTGAGCAGGAAATGACTGGGCAGGTGTGCAGGAAATGGCTGGGTAGGTGAGCAGAAAATGGCTGGGTAGGTGAGCAGGAAATGGCTGGGCAGGTGAGCAGGAAATGGCTGGGTAGGTGAGCAGGAAATGGCTGGGTAGTTGAGCAGGACTGAGCTGTATATTTTGTCAAAACCTGTTGAATCCGTCCCGTCACGCAAAAGTGTTTTCGGTTTAAATCTTTTTTACTAAATGCTGATAGTCCAGATGAAAGCTAACATTAAAGGGACACTCCGGGCCCCATAACAACGTCATCAAAATGATCACTTTGTCCTTACACTTCCTCTAAAAGTCTGAAGCTTCCTAATTTGCTAATAGAATGAGAGCATCAGACTTCAAGACCCTGGGATTAAACAATTTATTAATGGTTTAACCCCTTAAGGTAAGACAGAGCTCGGTGTCTCTTTGCAACATGACAGGTTCATTATGAGGTTGTTATGGTGCTCAGACTAGTCCTTTAACCGTCTCCTGCGCAAAAAACAATTAGACATGCTCCCCTTTTCCTTTTCTTTGTGAAAGCAAACATTAACCTTTTCCTGCACACACAAATTAGACAATTTCCTCATTCCTTTGTGGAAGGTTGTGACATTAACCATTTCCTGCACAGTGCTCCTAATAAGCCAACGTTACATTTCTGAGAGGAAGCTAACAGTAACCCTTTTCTGGACGCATACTAATTAATTAGATGCACTTTCCATTCCTGGGACAAAGCTAGCGTTAACCCTTACCTCCCCATCCCTGGGGGGAATATAATATTAAACTTTTTCTGCATGCACACTAATTAATCAGATCTCCCTATTGCTGGGTGAACTTTAACCCTTTTCTTCACACACCAATCCTCCAGACCTGAATGAGAATCAATGTTAACCCTTTCCTGTATGCAGACCAATTAGGTGTTCGCCCCATCATTGGGTGAGAGGTAGCAGTAACCCTTTCCTGCACGGATCAACTAATTCGCCCATCTCTCCAGCCCTGGGCGAAAGCTAACATAAACCCTTTCCTGCTTACTCCAAGTATTTAAACCATCTTCCCATCACTGCATGAATGCTAACAGTAACCCTTTCCTCTATCACATCGATTGGACTAGGAGTGCCCAAAAGGTAGATTCCCTAGATATTTTAAAAGTACAGCTTCCATATTGCGTTGTCATTCTAAATCATTCTAAAGGCATTCAAAGCATCATAGGAATTGTAGTTCTACAACATCAGTGGATCTGTTGGGCAACCCTGTATTATACAATCTCTCCAACACCGACAAGCTATCATTAACCCTTCCTTGAACACATACTAATTGCATAGACTAGGGGTAGGCAACCTTCTGCACTCGAGATGCTGTGGACTACATCGCTCATAATGCTCTAACAGCCATAAACATCATGGGAGATTTAGTTCACAACTTCTGGAGTTCTGAAGGTTGCCTGCCCTGGCAGCCCTGTCCATGCCATTGACACACTAACATTAAAGTAAGCAGGATTTTCACAATGAGCACACGGTTATATCGATTACTTAGCATGTTATCATATCTTGCGTGGAAATTTCCATGACAATTAATGGCTTGGCAATGAACCTAATTTAGGATGAAATGCAGAGATTTAATTTAAGATGAAACACATAGCTGAGAAGATATCAGAAGGCAATCCTTGCTGGAGGCGCAGGAAGGGGTTAATGTGAGCTCTCCCCCCGTGCTGGGGAGATCACCTAATTGATTTGACTGTGAGGACATCGTGCCGCGTTCCTTTTCACTCTGAGAGCGTGTGTGTCTCTGAGAGCTATAGGAGCAGGTTTCTGCAGGTTACACAGTTTTTTACACACGCGGCCGGCACAGTGAGAAATCAAGCTTTCTTCGTTTAACGTGGGCTTTGCCGGAGAGCTTGTCAGGCAGTAGGGGGTGCTAAGCTTTCCCAAACAGCGTATCTGTGCCTGTCATTCCGATCCTAGTAGTAGTGGATAGGATCCAGTGCAGTGCCTTCTCTGGGGTCACATACTGCTTGATGTGTCTCTCTGACACCCCGTGCACCCACATCCAGGCTGACACCCCATGCAGCCACATTCAGGCTGACACCCAGGCACCCACCTCCTCCAGTGTGCTGGGAGTGAGGAGCTCTCGGACTTTACCCATGAACATCATCAGAGTATCATATCCGTCACACTCACAGGGGCTATGCAGGGGGCAGCAGGGGCTCTGATGGCCCCCCACTTTTAATGAGTGCCCCCCTTTCCTGGACGATGAGGCGGATGGCTCGTAGGCTTGTTCTGGGTGTTGCTGGCTTACTGTGGATCGCTGCTCTCATCTTCTTCTTAGGGGGCAGGAGGAAGTTAATCCAAGTAGAGGACTCGGATAGGGATACGGCAAAGGTAAGAGCTGCACCTTCTCCCTGGGGAACTCGCACCTCTTAGTACATAGCGCTGCTCTGCCGTAGTAGGCACTCAGGGCACGTGATGGGTTCTAGGTAAACACAATACTCTGGGAAGAGCCCAACATGACTAACTTGGAATGGAAGTTACTGTATCACCCTGTAATTAACGTCTGGCTGGGTCTGAGAGGTGTGAGAGATACTTGCTATTATTGTATAGGATACACCCACGACCTCTCTATACAACACAATGCACTGTATTCAGAGTTCAGCTGAAACTTTCCTGGCAGGGATAGTATTCAGGCACAATGTGTCACTGTAATTATTATTATCATTATACAAAGAGATAGCACCAACATAGTCTGCGGTGCTGTACAATAGATTGGGTCACTAATTGTTATTGTATTTAAGGCACCAACACATTCAGTAGTGATGTACAATGAACACTAATCTGTCACTGTGACAATGTGCCACTGTAATTATTATTATCATCATTATATATAAATATATATAGATAGATAGCACCAACATAGTCTGCGGTGCTGTACAATACAATGGCACTAATTGTTATTTTATTTTATAGCTCCAACACATTCAGTAGTGATGTACAATGAATACTAATCTGTCACTGTAACAATGTGTCATTGTAATGATTAATTTACACGTAAAGCACCAACATGGTGTGTAGTGACGTACACTAAATAATAATGTGTCTCTGTAGCTGTAATGCAGCAACATGTCGTTTAAATATTAATAGGTGGCAGAAAACCATTTAACAGTTTCAGAACCAGAGGAATGGACAGTGACACTGCAATAGTTCTAACCTCAATCTGTTCCCCAAATCACACAGTGGGTTAACCCAGGCTTTGTAGCCTTTGGGGGCGTGTCTGTGAGAATCCTCTGTCACCTGCACTTATAATGTTGTATCTCATGAATAATATATAGAAAACCCACATAATTACTTAATGTCAATAAAGACAGATGGATATATATAGACATAAATTTATAGATATTAAAAAGGACCAGCTGAGGACTTTAACCCCTTAAGGACCAAACTTCTGGAATAAAAGGGAATCATGACATGTCACACATGTGATGTGTCCTTAAGGGGTTAACCCATTATGCGCTGAACTTTAAGCCATTATGTGCTACACTTTAACCCATTATGTGCTACACTTTAACCCATTATGTGCTGCACTTTAACCCATTATGCACTGGATTTTAACCATTTTGCCCTGAACTTTAACCCATTATGTGCTACACTTTAACCCATTATGTGCTGCACTTTAACCCATTATGCACTGGATTTTAACCATTTTGCCCTGGACTTTAACCCATTATGTGCTGCACTTTAACCCATTATGCACTGGATTTTAACCATTTTGCCCTGGACTTTAACCCATTATGTGCTACACTTTAACCCATTATGCACTGGATTTTAACCATTTTACGCTGCACTTTAACCAATTATGCACTGGACATTGGCAAATAAAACAGTGTTCCCCTCTTAGCAGATTTTACATATAATAACTACATGGATTCAATATTTATTGCTGAAGTTAGACAGTTATTGATTCCTTATTATACACAGTGCAATCTTATTATACTCAGCAGGTGGGGCATTGTATATGATATGTAAATATGTAGCACATGTCCCAGGTCCCCACGGGGTCTATTTATATGCTGTAGCTGGTTATTGAAGGGACTGCAGTGACTTAATATTTGCTCTCACCTTAGCCCTTCCACCCCTGCATAGGGCAGGCGGTGGGCTAAACTGAGCCGTGCCGGGATGCAGGAACAGAACTGATGAATAATGTATATTGGCAGGATTCCCTGAAATTGCTGACGGATGCATGCCTGCTCCTTCTTGGGAAGCATCACTGTATAATTAGGAATTTTATTAAACCAACAGAAAGCGATATCATCAGCTTGTGATAGCTAGGGAATCATGGCATTTGTAGTTCAGCAACATCTGGGGGGCCGCAGGTTGTACAGCCCTGTTTGGCAGGGTTTATGTTACTTTATTTATTTTTTAATGATTTGAGTACAGCAAGCTAACATACAATGTGATGTTTTTTGAGATCTGAGTTATTCCTTGTGTTTGTTAATACATTGTGTTCAGCACAATCTCCTGGCTCTGGTTTGATAACTCTGCAAATTAAAGTCACTTGCGAGATTAGCAGTTTTGGTTTTGTGTTTCAACATTAGCGAATGTGATCTCTGATAGTGGATTAACTGTTAACTGGCATAGTATGAGTTAAAAGACACGAGCTGTTAGGATTATTTACCAAACAATAGTTTGTGGATAACTGACAATGGAAATCAAACATTTACACAAAATTAGCTATAATGCTTTTTTTTTTTTTAAACTCTTCAGTAATAATTTAATTTTACAGCTGGGTTGATATAACTGAACATTTTGAAATTGTGCACTGTAACAAGTATTCCTGTAAATGTTGCTGTTTCTTCAAATTACTGATGTATACACGGGCCAGGTTATTCCTAATTTAAACATGTACCACCACAACCACAATAAAATAGTTTTTTTTTGGTTTGTTTTGAATTTTTCCATCAATGACGTAGAATGTAAAACCTTATACAGGAGCACCCATTGGTTGTTTGAGGGGTATATTTACTGAACAGTTCCTTGCGGCACGATGATCTATGAATAGCGAGATAATTCAGTGACTTAACATAATTTTGTGCGTTAGTTTAGCCACCGCATCACTGACTCATTTAAGACACTCGTGCTGAATAAACACACTGTTCAGATGATGCAGAACATTTCATTCATGGTTTAAGATGGTCTGGGGATCTTGAATAGACTATGGCTTATCCGTATTAAAGCGACAGATAGGTAACAGATGTCAAGCAATAGTACAGCTGAGTTGGCTAAAAATCTTTTAAAACATTTGATTTGGGAAATTTCACAAAACTATTTTTGCTTACGTTGTTGAACAGAACGTCAACTCAAATTCACTGTCTAAGTAACAGAACCCAGGCCTCGCTGTTTGACAGTGAACTTGAGGTCACAGAGCAATGTGTCACTGTCACTCAGACTAGCACTAACTAGTACAGTGTTATATTTAAGTTGGGTACTGGTTTCTTATTAGCGTGTCTTACAGTTAAAATCCCTAATTTAATGCCCATAACATAATTACAGATATTTCTCTGTCTTCTGACAAACTATCGCTTCCAGAAAATCCCATAACTTATCCAAAAATGATTTAAGATTGACAATTCACCTGGGGGGGAATTTACCTTTTGGCCCCCCCTGAAATATTTCTACAACCAAAATTGTTGCTTAGAGTCTTTCTTCTGATTTCATTTAGAAAGTTTTCAATGTATAAATATTGTGGGAATCGTTTTCATTCGGCAATGTCTGACTCCCCTCTGGTGATATCCTCGGCCTTCCTGTTTATGGGGATCACCAAGCTTTTCTCTGTCAATTGATTTCAAATAGATTGTGATGAATCAGGAATTTATATGATTTGACATGGAAATAGGAAAAAACAGTGTGCTTATGGCAATGTTTCTAGACTGTGTTTTCGCAGTAACTGCTGGAATGGCTAGTCACGCGTGTCTGAATAGGCACATTCCCCAGAGTCTGAAATACTTCTGTGGTCGCTCATTGAGACATTTGAAATGCTGTGGGATCTATTTGTTAAAGAGCTAATTGCCGATATATGGGGATCAGCTTGGAATACTTAGTTGGACATTTAAGAATTAAAAACACAAACAAACCTAGCTCTTTATTAAAGATATTTTCTATTTCAGCTATTTAGACTTACATTTACAGATTGGTTGTCAACATAATTACCTGTTCAGTGAATAGACCTCTGTGAGTGTTTTGACATTGACTTTTACCGTTATACAATGTGAATGTATTGTGTTAAATGATGACAGATACCTACTGTGTAAACAGGGCTTGCTCTGTTTATGTACAATATAAAGCATAGGTGGTTGTCTTTTTGTAGACTAGTATTATAAAGATGAATGTACGATTTTTAATAGTTGATCTCCAATCATACCTCCAGTTCTTAGTTTATGTTGGTGGGGAAAAGCAGCAAAAAGTGGACAACTTTACAAGTTGTAGAAGTTAATTCAGTTGGTTTTAGCGGCAAAAAATAAATTGTATTAATATTTAATATTCTTTGTTACAAACGATAGCGTGAGTACTATTGAAATCACCTCTGATGCAATAATATATCGCACAAGCCCTACGCTGACCAAAGATTTTGAGAAGTGCGTTCAGCGCTGATGCCAATACCTATCAATATTTCCATCACATAGATATGTGAATGAAGTCTAAAACAATCATTGCTTTAGGACACCTTTGGTTTTTTGTCATAGGTGCATGTCTGATGTACAAATGGTATTGCTAAATATAGCTCTCCCGTATGACCAGCAGATACAGACAAAGGCAATGGAAAATCATACATGACATTTATTTTTCTATAATGGGTTTATAAGAAAAATACATTGAGATGTCTAGTCTTTCTCTCTTTTTCGCTATATATATATATTTTTTTTTCTAGATAGACAAAGTAACATTTTCTATATAAAAAAAAACTATCTGTATATATAATAGTAAATACATATATACACTGATTAGCCACAACATTAAAAGACACCTGCCTAATATCATGTAGGTCCCTCCCGAGCTGCCAAAAGAGGCATGGACTCCACAAGGCTGAAAGTGTCCCGTGGTAGGTGGCACCAAGACATTAGCAGCAGATGCTTTACGTCCTACAAGTTACGAGGTGGGGCCTCCTTGGATCAAATTTCTTTCTTTCAGCATGTAGGTACGTAGCGGGGAATGTGGTGCGACTAAGAGAAAGGAGACTACCCCAATTCTCCCAATAATGACAAACAACGAATATTGGATGAAACAGGCCACAGCATTTATTAAACTTACAACTGTAGGACTCATCCGAACTTTATTCTTTTTCTTTAATTCAAATATAAATAAACATATAAATATATACATATACATACCATAATTAACATATAAATTACACTTATTGCCCTACAGCCTCCAACTTAAATAACCGTCCTTGCCAACGAACTTAACCAGGTGCCTATGCACCAAAACTTTACCCACTGGTGTCTCGCCTCCCCCCTCGTCCAAACCAAAAATTCCCATCATGTTAAATGCTCTACCACCAACTGGCTTTTAGCTCGGTGGGCACGTCCTATTCGGTAACTTAAAAGTTTACCTTACAGAGCAGGGGAGGTTGAGACCCACCATGTCCATCTCCTGACATTCCATCTGGTCCCCAACCCTGTTGGCAAGGACACGCTCCCCGCTAGCTGTGACGGAACAAAAACAGAAAATTAGGGTGGGTGGGTGGGAGGGAAGATGTTTGCTGGCCAGAATCCCAAAAGGCACTGAGGTAAGATGATCCCTGCCCCACTACAAACCCATAACCACTCCCCTAAACACATACAGGGAGTGCAGAATTATTAGGCAAATGAGTATTTTGACCACATCATCCTCTTTATGCATGTTGTCTTACTCCAAGCTGTATAGGCTCGAAAGCCTACTACCAATTAAGCATATTAGGTGATGTGCATCTCTGTAATGAGAAGGGGTGTGGTCTAATGACATCAACACCCTATATCAGGTGTGCATAATTATTAGGCAACTTCCTTTCCTTCGGCAAAATGGGTCAAAAAAAGGACTTGACAGGCTCAGAAAAGTCAAAAATAGTGAGATATCTTGCAGAGGGATGCAGCACTCTTAAAATTGCAAAGCTTCTGAAGCGTGATCATCGAACAATCAAGCGTTTCATTCAAAATAGTCAACAGGGTCGCAAGAAGCGTGTGGAGAAACCAAGGCGCAAAATAACTGCCCATGAACTGAGAAAAGTCAAGCGTGCAGCTGCCAAGATGCCACTTGCCACCAGTTTGGCCATATTTCAGAGCTGCAACATCACTGGAGTGCCCAAAAGCACAAGGTGTGCAATACTCAGAGACATGGCCAAGGTAAGAAAGGCTGAAAGACGACCACCACTGAACAAGACACACAAGCTGAAACGTCAAGACTGGGCCAAGAAATATCTCAAGACTGATTTTTCTAAGGTTTTATGGACTGATGAAATGAGAGTGAGTCTTGATGGGCCAGATGGATGGGCCTGTGGCTGGATTGGTAAAGGGCAGAGAGCTCCAGTCCGACTCAGACGCCAGCAAGGTGGAGGTGGAGTACTGGTTTGGGCTGGTATCATCAAAGATGAGCTTGTGGGGCCTTTTCGGGTTGAGGATGGAGTCAAGCTCAACTCCCAGTCCTACTGCCAGTTTCTGGAAGACACCTTCTTCAAGCAGTGGTACAGGAAGAAGTCTGCATCCTTCAAGAAAAACGTGATTTTCATGCAGGACAATGCTCCATCACACGCGTCCAAGTACTCCACAGCGTGGCTGGCAAGAAAGGGTATAAAAGAAGAAAATCTAATGACATGGCCTCCTTGTTCACCTGATCTGAACCCCATTGAGAACCTGTGGTCCATCATCAAATGTGAGATTTACAAGGAGGGAAAACAGTACACCTCTCTGAACAGTGTCTGGGAGGCTGTGGTTGCTGCTGCACGCAATGTTGATGGTGAACAGATCAAAACACTGACAGAATCCATGGATGGCAGGCTTTTGAGTGTCCTTGCAAAGAAAGGTGGCTATATTGGTCACTGATTTTTTTTGTTTTGTTTTTGAATGTCAGAAATGTATATTTGTGAATGTTGAGATGTTATATTGGTTTCACTGGTAAAAATAAATAATTGAAATGGGTATATATTTGTTTTTTGTTAAGTTGCCTAATAATTATGCACAGTAATAGTCACCTGCACACACAGATATCCCCCTAAAATAGCTAAAACTAAAAACAAACTAAAAACTACTTCCAAAAATATTCAGCTTTGATATTAATGAGTTTTTTGGGTTCATTGAGAACATGGTTGTTGTTCAATAATAAAATTAATCCTCAAAAATACAACTTGCCTAATAATTCTGCACTCCCTGTATAGCCAATTACTAGCACCATCCCCACACTCATACATGTGCCCTTGTCCGTTTAGCTGTGCTGACTCCCCAGGGCCTCATCCCAGAGATGCTCAGCCGGATTGATATCTGGGGAATTGAGAGGTCAAGACAACACCTTGACCTCTTTGTCATGTTTCTCAAACCATTCCTGTCTGCAATGTGGTAGGGTGCATTATCCAACAGAAAGAGGGCCACTGGCATCAAGGAACACAAATCCCATGAAGGGGTGTACATGGTTACATAGTTATATAGTTGTCTAGGTTGAATTATGCCACAAAAAGGGCAAAAAAATAATTCTTGACCCCATAATGGCAATGCGATTTCTCCTTGGATCAACAACCTCTTTACATACATATCAACTATATCCTTGAATATTCTGTTTATGCAAAAAAGCATCCACGTCGTTTTTCAAATCTATCTATAGAATCTAATAACACAACCTTTTTAGGCAGATAATTCCACACCCACATTATTGTTCTTACTGTAAATAACCATTTCCTCTGCTTTCATTGAAAACCTATCTCTTCCAGTCTCAATGGGGGGACATTGTTCCCCATAACTAATGTTTTCCCACCCCCTTACTAGTTTTGTAGCTTGCCTCTGCACTTCTCTTAGTTCTGCAATATCCTTCTTTAAAATTGGTGCCCAAAATTGTCCCGCATATTCATGGTGGGGTCTTACCATTGATTTGTAAATAGGCAAAATTATATTCCAAACCCCTTTTTATACACAAGAGCACCTTACTAGCTTTTGCAATGGCAGACCTGCATTGCATACTGTTGCCTAGTTTGTAATCTATAATTGTTCCCAAGTCCTTGTATTGTATCTCATCTACCACTTGTCTGCCAAGTGCCACAATTTATCTAAATCCCTCTGTAGAGGGACTATATTATGTTTAGACTGTATTTTCTCATCTAGTTTTGAGTAATATGCAAACACTGACAAATCCACTTCAATATCAATTTTAAATATATTAGTGGACCCAGAACAGGATCCTGACCACTTTGTTCATTTTTTTTTTAAATTTCCATTTACAGCTACTCTTTGGACTCTATCTTTAAGCCAGTGTTCCATCCAAAAATATATATTTTTTTGTCTGAACCAACTGATTTCAGTTTTACTATTAAACTTTTGTGTGGAACTCTTTCAAATGTCTTGGAAAAATCGCAGAAGATCAAATTTACTGGGACATCCTGATTTATATTTCTACTAACTTCTTCATAGAATTAAGTTAGATTGCCTTCTACCCATAGTGCATCCAGCTGCCATCTATTCCCCAGGTAAGCAATGCCCACACACCTGTCCATTCAACTGATTAAAGAGAAAATCATCAGACCAGGCAACCTTCTTTATCTGTGCCGTGGTTCATTTCTGATGTTCACATCCCCATAAAATGTGCTTTCGGGGGTACAGTTGTCACCATGGGCACTCTGACTGGTTTGCCGCTATGCAGCCCCAAACTAACCAGCATTAAGTTTTTCAGCAATATGAGTTACAGTAGCTCTTCTGTGTGATAAGACCAAATGGGATAGCCTTCGCTCCCCATATTCATCAATGGGCATTGAGCGCTCGTGAGCTTGATATCCTTCCTTGTACCACTTTAGGTAGGTACTAAAGCTTGCATATCCCACAAGACTTTTTGGAGATGCTCTGACCCAGTGGTTTAGCCAGCACTGCTTGACCCTTGTCGAAGTCACTCAGACCTTTTAGCTTGTGGCTGTTTTCACCACATGAAATTCAAGAACTGATTGCTCACTTGCAGCCTAATATAACAGGTGTATTATTGTATCTTTTGTAACAATTTAATCATTTTTATTCACGTCACCGGACAGTGTTTTTAATGTTGTGGCTGCTTATTGTAGTTTCTTTTGAATGTTTTCTTTGGTGAGCTGTACTACGGTGGTATTTAAGGATTGTGCATACTGATGGTAAAGTGGTAACTTACACTGTGAAGTTAAAGGCTCAGTCAAGGTACCATAACCATTTCATAGCAATGTAGTAATTATTGTTCTATTAGCATATCTCCCAACCTCTACATCTGGTAGGGTAGAAGGGACAAGCCAGTAGCATGAATTGCTCTTTTAATCACAGATAGAAATTCCTGGCACACAAATTGGCAAAGTTTTGGTCGGAACAGCCTTTGACAAGTCACAAACATTAACGAACAACCTGCATTTACACCCACACTATAATACATTCATGTGAGCACCGACCTCAGAGAGAGGTCAGCTATTGTCATAGAATAAGAAGGAGTGCAGTCCTGTCACTGTTTAATGGAAGTGAAAATAATCATGTCACTGGTGCTGCCCAAAGGGGGTGGGTCTGCACAAAGAATTGACAGGTCATCTTGGCATGTATACATGCCAGGCTGTCTGCCAATCATATAAGCAAACCCACTGTTTCAGTGCTCTCCGCCTTTAGTGTAATGATGGGCTCACGCTATATGTTTTTGGGGACAGTTCCTTGCTGTCCCCAAAAGTGGAACATGAGGGAACAAAGTCTCAAACAGGACTGTAATATCCGAAATGTTCTGCCAAAATCAGGATGGTTAGAAGTCGTGCATTAAGCTGTGGTCACCACCCTTTGGTTATTGGTCAAACTGTTTTCAAGTGATTTGACCAAAACTGAGGTTCTCAAGGCACCCTCAGATAGGCCCTGGCTATCTGGTCTTTTGCCATTGTGGGCCTTTCACTTTCATACTGAGCCAATAAGAATGAGAATTTGCCCCAACACCATTAAAAGAACAGACTAACTCTGAGAACCTGCCCATTAAAGTTGAAACTTTGACAATCTTCCCAGTTTACCTCGGGACTGTCCGTTGTCTATAATACTGTCAGAATATGCTAGTTCATCATGAAAAAACTAAAAATTGTCTATTTTGGTCTTAAATTTTACATAAATTTTAACCCCTCAATGACGGAGGCAATTGTACAAGTTCTGATCAAAACAAACCTGGAATTTGACTACATGTCTGCTCAACCAAAATTTACCTTTTTCATATTAATTACACCCATTCTACTTATATATCATTTTGTTCAGGTGAAACGTTCATTTCACAGCAAATATTCATATATGAAACATAATTTAATATGAATAAAATCTAAAAAAGTGTGAGAAATTAACAGGTGGTATTTTCTTAGCTCTGCATGGCATTTTATCTGTGAATGTCATAAAACTGTTAGCTTTTACTGCAATAAAATACACATATTTGTGTTCAGTGATGTTTCACCAGTACTACAGTACCCCCTATGTACAGGTTTCATATAGGGCAGCCTCCCCGGCTACCCATACTTACCCTCAGCCGGGCATTCTATGCCACCCTACGGCAGTAAGGGGTTAAAAATAACCCTGTTTGCACTTATGAATGTTAAACCCTTATGGTAACATGATAGGAAGAGTGGCTCGCTTTTATCCAAAATATTAATTCAGTTTTTTAGGCTGATTTATGTGCATCCTCATGTCTTACAGAAAATATCTCACTAGAAAATATGCAATATCCCAGTCAGGAGACTTTATTTGGTTTTACTCTTCATGGACTCCAAACACTCTGCAGCTTTCCATACAGTGATTTTGCAGTTTAATTCACCGTTTTGGGATCAGTTTCAGGCAGGCGGAAGAGGCATTCAGCATTATACAGTGTTTACAAACTTGAAGAGTCGAGCACATGAACTTAATCCCATAATGACCTCATTCTTCCTCATGAATTGTACGGTGGAAGAGTGAAGCATTCATAGTCAGCTCTTTCGAGGTCTACTACTCAACATTGTGAAAAGCTTTTCCAACAATAAAGGTGCAGAGATAAGAGAATCATACAGAGCCTAATGACTTCTTTTCAAAGGCGCGCTGAAAGAAACATAAAAGAGCATACATTTCTTGTCCTACACAGGGCCCATCTTCAAAGAACTGGAAGCCGTTTAATGCTTTGAAGGCCATGGGGCACACAAAGAAAATGCAATGCCCCCATTCTTGAAACTCACAACCTAATATTTTTTCCCTTTTCTTAACTCTAACTGAGCAGGAACGAGGAGACCCCTGAAAATAGAGAGTGGGCAGAGTTGTCCAAGGAGTGGGTGGAACTTAAGACCACTAGACCCCTCTTTCTTTTATCTGAGAATTAAGAACCACCCAGGAGGTTCAACATTGACAAGTAATTCAGAGAACTCTAAGGGAAGAGATTTCTCAGGTTTGTGTAAAAAGAAAATGTTTAATGTCCCACTGAAACACAGAATTAGATAGTATGCGAGTCTGGAAAGGGAAAGTTACATTTGAAATGTCTTTCAGTATGCTGGATACATTTAGACTGTGTTTTTACTAGATCCAGAAGCAAACTATTCTCAGATGTGACAGACCTCTTAATATACTTATGCAATTAATTAATTATATTATGTAGTGCCACAGTGCTTTAGGGGTCTGGAGTGTACAATTAATGAATAAATTAATAGTGATTGAACACAAAAATTATAAGTAGCCACAATCACTGCACGGCATAAAACAATATATGATCATATGAGTATATAACCAATATATAGGGTATGGCTAATAAATTATAATAAGAAAATATAAATCTATTTTTTGTAGGAAAATGGTTATGACGCATGGAGTGCCCCTTTGAAGTATGAAATTCAAATGTATACAGATTATGTAATATGGAACCTTCCTTAATAAAATGCGAATGAAACACAAAAAGTGTTGAAAGAACAGATAGCTTTTCAGCTTTGTGTTGATTATGAGAAACAGAGCTTTTTAAAGTGACAGCTTCCAAACCCCTTAGTAGATTCCTTTGAGAACCTGCTGTCCTGGGTAAATATTGCTGAGCATTCAAAAATCAGCCAATTATGTTTGAGTTCTACATACGTATACCACCAGAATCAAAGTTGACTGCAGAAAGAGCTGGGCGACAGGAAGTACAAAGCATGTTAGTTTCATATGACTGACATTCAAAAAAGAGCTTCATTCCAGCCCTCAATTCCTTCTCCGAGCTGGCCAAGTGTTTGTCAAATACTGACCTGTTGAGAAGGTGTGCTTCAGGGTGCCTTTGATTTTTTGCAATGTGTTCTCATCATATGAAGTGTAAGCTCCACATCGACAGGTGACAGGATCGGAATATTGAAATACATCCAATTCTGTTAAATTACAAGAAGGTTCAATAATTAAAATACAATTACTGATAGAGCAGTAGGTCTAACTCAATGTTAAACGGTGAACACACTTAAAAAGATATTTCATGCACAAATGTGTTGATGGTGTGTGTTTTAAATCAGGTAAGGAATTCACATCAAATGTATAGATTAAATTAAAATGGACAATCCAATGTAATTCTCTATCCCATATTTAGGAATAGTTTTTATTTTATCGGGCAAATAGCAATTAGGGGTTCCAACCATTTTTATGCTGTTTTACATGAACTGGGATTTAAACCCGGCTCCTCAATCGTTACTGGTTATAATCAGGGACGTATTAGCGGCGAGGCAAACCAGGCATTTTCCAGGGGGTGGCAAAAAAAGCCGCCCCCAAATGCCCAGGCAAATGTCTTGTTAGCCTTGCGGCTAACTAAAAATCTGGTTGGGCGGGCGGTGCTGGCGAGGGAGCACTTTCCCCTGAGCTCTCTGCTCAGCTCCCTCACGCGCCGCAAAGTGATACCGGGAGCCGGAATATGACATCATATTCCGGCTCCCGGCATCACTCTGCGGCGCGTGAGGGAGCTGAGCAGAGAGCTCAGGGGAAAGTGCTCCCTCGCCAGCGCCACCCGCCCGCCCAGCTGCCCAGCAGCCACTGGACCCCAGGAGGCTGGGGGGGTTGAGTTTTGTCATGCCTAGGGCAGCACAAAACCAAGATACACCACTGGTTATAATACGATGTGGAATAGAACACCCGAGCCTGATTTACAAACAGCCATATTTGGTTGTGATACACCTTCAATAAATATTAACAAAAAGCATGTCCTGCTACTGTATACCTCCTGTTTCCTCTCTACCCCTCTTAAACCCAAATTCCCAGAATTCCAAAGAGCCATATTTACTTCCAATACACCGACATATATATATCATCATTACATCTGCTAAACCCCTAAACCATTAATTCAAGACAATACATATTTTTCCAAACTCTCTGCTGCATGATGTTAGTTAATCAATTAATAAATATTAAGCTAAAAAAAACACGGTTTGCATTTCGAATTTACAAGTCAAATTTATTTCTTTTAATATATTTTTGTATAAACTATGTATTCGAGTAAATAGCAAAGTGAGTGAAAGAGATGGATTTTACACTGACATATTGTCGGAATGCCGAGAATCTGTCATGTATTTGTGCCCCCATCACTGGTTGTCTCGGCTGTCTCAGCTGACTGATTTCACAGTATGAATAACCTATCAGTGTTTGGATGAGCTCAAAGGCCATTTAATAACATTAAGATTAACCAAGTCCTCTCCCAGCCACACACTGCCACGTGGGTTTTAATCACTTAACAGAGAAAGATGTGGTTAACGGACAACTTGGAAAACTTGGATCTTGCAAGTCAGTAGTCAGCTCAACACCAATCACTGTTTAATGAACCCATGCGACAGAGGGTAATTTCAAAGTACACTTTGACATAATCAGATCCTATTCATAATCAACACTTAAAATCAGAACAAAAGGACAGCTCTAACTGCTAATCCCTGTTTGATTTGAGGTGACAAGCCCAGAATTCTACGTGATTGCACAGACAGTGTTATCCGTTTTACTGTTATCAGGGTTTATTGCCATACCCTTCTTTCATATATGATCAAATGCTGATTCCAGATTACATTATATTCAGATGTTTCAGTTTTAACCCTGTGTTTTCTGATAATAAATCTCAGGAATTAAGATGTTATGGTGCGAGGGGTTAAACTGCTAACGGGTGGTTTAACCCCACAGTGCTGAATCTGACACCCGACCCCTCTATCCATCTACTTCCGCCACAGTCCGAGGCATAAATGGGGAAGTCTAGGAAAGGGGCGTCAGCTCACACTGTGCTGTCTTGTGAAGTTGTTATGGTGCCTGGGGTATCCTTCGAAGCAAAACTCTATTGGGACTTAGAGATGATTCCAACATACATCATATAAATACTCATACGCACCATGTTTCCATGTTTCAGACATCGTTAGGCCTATTTTGTTGGACATTTTTATTCATTAAACTGGTAAGTGTGGAGAATCGACAAGGGAACTGCATAGCTTAGGCCATAAGAGCCAATAATTGGAGGAGATAACTGCAATTTTGGACCAAAATACTTAAAGGGAAACTCCAGTGCCAGGAAAACAATCCATTTTCCTGGCACTGCAGGTTCCCTCTCCCTCCCACCCAAGGCCGTCTTTAACGCGGGGCAAACGGGGCAGCTGCCCTGGGCCCAGGTTCTCTTGGGGGGCCCGAGGCACCTGCCCCATGGGCCCCGCTGACCTCATCAATTTCTTTTTCCCCCGTCCTCTGAGTCCCACTGGGTGGTCCATGCACTTAGGGCCACCCTGAGGGCTTGTATCAGCAGGGGCCCGGTCGGGCGCGGTTTCCCTTTAACACCGCGACCGGGCCCCTTGTTTTCCGGCAGCCGGCTGGGAGGAAGTAACAGCCGCAAGTCACTTCCTCCCATAAAGAAAGGAGCTGCATGGAAGGTGGCAGGAGGAGTCGCGAGGGAGAGAGGACGAGGCTGCAGTGAGGAGGGGGGATCCTCACTCCCATCATCCTCAGGCACCACACTGGACCCCAGGGAATCCACCCTCCAACAAAAGGTAGGAAACTGGAGGGTGGGTTTAAAAATGTACATTTTACATGTGTGTCAGTATGTCTGTGTGTCAGTATGTCTGTGTGTGTGTCAGTATGTCTGTTTGTCCGTGTGTCAATATATCTGTCTGTGTGTCAGTATGTCTGTGTGTCAGTATGTATGTTTGTCTGTGTGTCAATATATCTGTGTGTGTGTCTGTATATGTCTGTTTGTCTGTGTGTCAGTATGTCTGTTTGTCTGTGTGTCTGTGTGTCAATATATCTGTGTGTGTCAGTAGGTCTGTGTGTCAATATATCTGTGTGTGTGTCAGTATGTCTATGTGTGTGTGTCAGTATGTCTGTTAGTGCATGTGCATGCATGTGTCAGTCTCTGTGTGTGTCTGTGTGTCTGTCAGTATATCAGTCTGTGTGTGTCAGTATATGTGCCTGTATGTGTGCCAGTATTTCTCAGTGTATGTAGGTGTCAGTGTGTCTGTCAGTGTGTGTGTGTGTGTGTCAGTATCTCGGTCAGTGTATGTGCCTGTGTGTGGGTGTCAGTATTTCTGTCAGTGTATGTGTGTCAGTATGTCTGTATATGTGCCTGTGTGTCAGTATGTCTGTATATGAGCCTGTGTGTGTCTGTCAGTATGTCTACCAGTGTGTGTCTGTGTGTGTCAATATATGTACCTGTGTGTCAGTATGTCTGTCAGTGTATGTGCCTGCTTATCTGTATGTAGTTAGTGTATGTATCTGTGTATCTGCTTGTGTGTCAGAGTATGTACCTGTGCATCTGAGCCGCAACTTTATATACAAATACACCCCTCCATTCAAACTTCAACACTACATACAAGCACACTCCTACATTCAAAAACAAACACTACACATAAATGCACACTTGCATTCAAACTCCAGCACCACATACAAACACATTCACACAAACATAATTCATACAAACACATGCTTACATTCAAACACACAAAACAGTGCTAAATACAACCCTGCAAGCATGGGAAATTGGTAGAGCCCCAGCTGTCAAAGCATTGTTGGAGTTGCACGACAGATGGGGCTCTATCTTTAGTCCAATCTTGCAATTGGGTGTCCCAATAAAATTCATTCTATTTTAGTGCCGCCACTGCATTGGGATGGATGCCGTGATTGCATACCAGGGAGTGAGGGGCGACGGCGGCAGGGCCCAGGGGGCCCAAGCAAATGCTTGCCCAGGGTCCAGTCGTTATTAAAGACTCCCACCCCCCAATCCCAGGTTGCTGAAGGGGTGAAAACCCCTTCAGTAAATTACCTGAGGCCGCGACGATGTCCCACGTCGCTGCTTCCACCTCCGCGCCGATCCTCCTTCTGACTGCGTCGGCCGGTGGGCGAGACTGATACCGCCCACCGGCCGGGGAGACCTAATGCGCATGTGCGGCAATGCCGCGCATGCGCATTAGCGCTCCCCATAGGAAAGCATTGAAAATGCATTTCAATGCTTTCCTATGGGGAAATGAGCGACGCTGGAGGTCCTCACACAGCGTGAGGACGTCCAGCGACGCTCTAGCACAGATTTCCTGTGCTAGGAACCAGGAAGTGACCTCTAGTGACTGTCTAGTAGACAGCCACTAGAGGTGGAGTTAACCCTGCAAGGTAATTATTGCAGTTTATAAAAAACTGCAATAGTTACACTTGCAGGGTTAAGAGTAGTGGGAATTGACACCCAGACCACTCCAATGGGCAGAAGTGGTCTGGGTGCCTGGAGTGTCCCTTTAACTCTAAGTTCTAGTACCAGATTAGTGGATAATTCCACATTTGTTTCTCACCTGAAAAAACCCACCTGATTGTAATGCAATGCAAGGGTTATGTGTAATAAAGAGAAATAGAAATTAAAGGGACACTATAGTCACCTGAACAACTTTAGCTTAATGAAGCAGTTTTGGTGTATAGAACATGCCCCTGCAGCCTCACTGCTCAATCCTCTGCCATTTAGGAGTTAAATCCCTTTGTTTATGAACCCTAGTCACACCTCCCTGCATGTGACTTGCACAGCCTTCCATAAACACTTCCTGTAAAGAGAGCCCTATTTAGGCTTTCTTTATTGCAAGTTCTGTTTAATTAAGATTTTCTTATCCCCTGCTATGTTAATAGCTTGCTAGACCCTGCAAGAGCCTCCTGTATGTGATTAAAGTTCAATTTAGAGATTGAGATACAATTATTTAAGGTAAATTACATCTGTTTGAAAGTGAAACCAGTTTTTTTTTTCATGCAGGCTCTGTCAATCATAGCCAGGGGAGGTGTGGCTAGGGCTGCATAAACAGAAACAAAGTGATTTAACTCCTAAATGACAGTGAATTGAGCAGTGAAATTGCAGGGGAATGATCTATACACTAAAACTGCTTTATTTAGCTAATGTATTTAGGTGACTATAGTGTTCCTTTAAGAAGAGAGAGTTTAGTAATAAAGATAATGTTATTATATTTCAGGTAAATATAGCAGCAGAATTAGATTAACTATATGATACAAGACAACTGCAACAGTAATCTAACTAAAATTATCGGCATATACATCTTCAGTGGGACTTTGGAATCTTAAAGGGACACTCCACTGCCCAAATACCAAAATAAATAATAATACAACTCACTGTTTAGTAGATATGCCCCAAATGAAAACATTCACACATTTAATTATGTATATTTTCACCTAGAAACAGCTGGCAAAAACTGCAGATCTCTTGTCTGCAGCCTTTACAAGCCCTCCCCTTCACACCCTGCCCACACTTTCTGTGGCTGTCCAATCACAGACTTCCCAATGCAGCTCAATGAGAAGTATTAGCAAGGCTGGTACTCTGGGCAATTTGCTGCCTCTTGAGCTTATTTCCACTGAACAATTAATAAGTAACAAGACCGATTGTCTGATTGACAGCTAGAGGTGTGCTACAAGGTTGATTTATAAATGTGCAAATTTCTATTGAAATCTAAAAAATAGGGGAAAGGGGTGAAGGATTGCAAAGGCAGCAGATGAGATTTGCAGGTTCTCTTTATAAGGTGTCATGCGCCTCTCTGCACGTACAATAAGACGATCCCGTGGAGGGTAAGACTACTAATGCGTGTATATGTTTGGATGCCATTTGACAGCATAATAGTGTTTGCTACAGCAAAGAGATACAGCCCCATTCGTCATGGAATAACTTTGTGTAACAATAGAACAAATATACTCTGCCCTAAGCGATCACCAACTCTAATGGTGACAGCTCCTTCCGACCAGCTCAGCAAGAAACCTCCATCTTCAGGCCTAAATTCACAGACATTTATATTGAGTTGATTCCTAGGGACCCGCACTTATTCCACGGATTCTTTTAGGGACGCCACAACGCGGATATTTGTAAACTTAATTCAACCGGCCTGTTACTGTTGCAAAAATTTTGTAACATCTTAAATAAAAAAAGTACACAGTGTTCTCATCAATGGAGACATTTTATTCTAGCAAAAAAAAAAAAGGTAAATCCACAACTCTCCCAGAGCTTCAGCTCAGTTTATGTTTCGCCACATTAATGCTCTCAAAGAATGATGGGAGTTTAACAACAGCTGGATATCTTCATGTTGGCCTCCCCTTCCAATGCAACGTAACATTTTATTGAGACACGTCTTGATGGCTGATGAAAGCTGATTTCCTATTCAGTCAAAAAGGTTGTTATTCTTTATGTAACTCTGTCTCTAAGCAAATAGTTTGACTGAAGGAGTGTTTGACTGTTTAGCGTTTTACTGCGTATTCATTGGACTGTGAATCTGGGGTCACCCTAATAATGGATCACCTGGCACCCGGACTGGGTACCTCAGTTGATGGATGCTTCTATTACTTCCTGAGGGCTCCAAGCACTCCACTTGACACCATAAACACTGCAGACCCCACCAACCACCGCAGCTTGAATGGGGTCTCGCCATCTCCTACCCACACTGGACCTACGAGTGGGTGAACCTCTCTTCCTTCAGAGAGCGAAGCAGGAACAAGCTCTTAAAAGAGCTTAATGATTATAGCCAAGGGAGAATACAGTGTATAGCAATCCCCAGTGTAGATTCAGCCTTTTCCCCCCACACATGAGACGAGGCTCTATGTTGAGGGTAAAACAGGAACCCAGCAGTCTGAGGGTTTATTGTCTCTTATGTACAGGTTTTCCCACAAGGTTACCACCCACGTGGACCTTGTGGAACACAGGATACAAATTTACAAAACCAATCAGGACAGACTTAGTACAGTTTAGACACTCCCAGACAATGTACACAAATCCTCCCCTCTGCCTGTGATACAATTAACAAACACAATGGGCTAACTTAATTACTCACAGGCAGAAAACACACATTTTTTCCAAAACACAGAAAACACCCCAAAACACCACATATCCCCACAAATATACATCCCTGGATAGCCCTGATCTGGGTGAACAACATATCAAAAAAATCACCCAGGTCAGAGCAGGGGTTCACGAATTCCATGGAAGTCACATTTAACCGACCGCAAGCATGGCTTTTCTGCCCAAAACAGTTCCACAGATTTAGGCTGTGCAGCTGGTCTATCTTCTCCTCTATCCTGGAGATAATTGGCTTAATTGGGTGTGGTAACTTAATTATCTCCAGGTACAAGGAATATCTCTAAGTAAAAACTGTTACAAAAACCACATAAAAATACATAACTCATATAATACAATGTTTAACCTATATGTCCAACATATCCTCAGATAGCTTGGATCTGAGCGCTCAATATGTCCGAAAAGCGCTCAGATCTCAAGAATACAGTTGGAACGCCATGTGGTTAAACAATAGCAAGGGCTAATGAGAGATTGAGGAGGGACAAAGCAGCCAGTTGCAACTGGTCTGGCAGTGTCCCTGGGACAACGCCCTGCTGGAGAACAATATGACAGGAAAAAGGGGGAGGGGAAGAGGCACATTTTCCCATGGATTTAAATGGGCAGAAAAAGTGTTTTAAAATCCAATATGCCCAAATAAAGCTTTTAAAGGGCAATACATCCCAGGGGCCATAGTCACAGGGCAAGAGGCTGGTAAGCAGGCCTCTCCAAATCCCAGTGACGAAGGTGCTTTCGTCACAACCCTCTCTTGCAGTAAGTGGGTACCATTTATATATGTTATATTTCTTATTTAAAATCCAAATTTTTTATTTTGCTTTCACCGCAATGTTAATATTGAAGTATAATGCTGCCTTATCAATGCCCATATTACATAGTTACATAGTTACATAGCTGAAAAGAGACTTGCGTCCATCAAGTTCAGCCTTCCTCACATATGCTTTTGCTGTTGATCCAAAAGAAGGCAAAAAAAAAACAGTCTGAAGCGCTTCCAATTTTGCAACAAACTAGGAAAAAATTCCTTCTTGACCACAACATAGTATTATGACTGCAAAGCTTGACCCCAAAATAGCATATGACTGCAAAGCTTGTCCATATCTTATTGCGTGGGCACATGCATGGGTATATTGTGTGAGTACATGTATGGGTGCATTGTGTAGGTACATTGTGTGAGTACATGTATTGGTACATTGTGTGAGAACATGTATGGGTACATTGTGTGGGTACATTGTGTGAGTGCATGTATGGGTACCTTGTGTGAGTACATGTATGTGTACATTGTGTGGCTACATGCTTGGGTACGTTGTGTGGGTACATTGTGTGGGTACATTGTGTGAGAACATGTATGGGTACATTGTGTGAGTACATGTATGGGTACATTGTGTGAGTACATGTATGGGTACATTGTGTGAGTGCATGTATGGGTACCTTGTGTGAGTACATGTATGGGTACATTGTGTGGTTAAATGCTTGGGTATGTGGTGTGGGTACATTATGTGGGTACATTGTGTGGTTACATGCTTGGGTATGTTGTGTGGGTACATTATGCGGGTACATTATGTGGGTAAATGCTTGGGTACATTGTGTGGGTACATGCTCAGGCACATTGTCGGGTATGTGCTTGGATACAAGCTACAGGATGGGTGTTTCCAAATATCCCATAACAGGATGTATAGTCCCAATGTGGCACCATGGTTCTTATATGTTGGTGTCCTGTTTTTAGGGACGCCAAAGAAAAATGGACAGTAAATAGTAGTGCCACTGAATGCAGTTTGCAATGTAAGTGCGACACGTCATATTATATGTGTCCTTGACTATAAATCCCTGCCTCGGGCTGGAGTTATCCCTTTTCACTTCCAAATCTCATTAGTGATGTGCATTGCATCACTGACACACTCCCAATCAGTTCCCACATTCATCCTTTCCCGATTTATACCGATATTTGGTCATAAGGCTGTATCTAATTTGGTTTATTGCACACGCGTGCTAATATGCACCCATTTATATGTGCGTGCATTAAATTTCACTTTCGGATTTATCCATTAAACTCTGACTTGCAGGAAATTTAAATCTGCATGGCAACATTTAGGTTAGAATAACAGAGCTGTGACTACAGATGAGACTAGAGATTTTTTTTTCCATATCGGCTATTTTAGTCTTAATTCTGTAATTCTGATTTTAGCTACCTGCCAACTGGAATCTAGCGAAGAACCCATCAGATAGAGTGAGAGCTATTTAAATGTTAATTACAAAAATATCCTTCTTTTATCTGCTTATAAATTCCTATAAATACTTTAACAACTCAAAATATGGATCTGTGGAAAAACTGAGACGCAGTGCTCGCACTTGCGTTTGCTCTGCTCACATCCTCCGGCCAAACCTGACAGCGGGATAAGGTGACGGTAAGAGCCAGCTGTTTGTAAGCTCACCAGGAAGCATGGAAACTGGATTTATTCTTGTTATGGCTTCAGGGAAGGCGATGCGAGCTTCATCTGTTTAATTAAACAGCAGCTTGCACGGGTTTGCGATGTAAAAAAAAAATACTAAAAATTAAATTGCAGTAAATCTGAAATGCATGTTACTGGTATCATACAGTACGACTGATCTTGCTGCTAGTTCTTATCCGCAGCCTGGAATGGGCCAAACCGCTTATACGCAGGTAATATTTAAAAGTAAGGTGTAAAACAGGGGCTCTGACTTATTTATTTATCAGCAGGAAATAATGGCGTTGGCTGGATATCAGATTTGAGTACTTTGATCATACCATACGTAATGAGAAATCAGAAAATATGTCCCCAAAAAGAGCTCAATGTAATTCACCGCCCCATGATTATATACAGCAAAGGGTAGAATCATCTTATTATAATGTGTAACATGGAGATTAAGGCTATTTGCGGGTTCCATATGTTTCATGATTTTGTGTAGTTTTCTTATACCGCTTGGGTTTTGCATATTGTATTATCTGAGGCTGCAGAGTAAATATGCCAATGCCTTATTATCATTCATTATAGCTCTTTTCAGTAAATAGCAGAATTCCTGAATTTTAAAGGTGAACGGCAGGTGTGGATGTTAGAGCTGGTATGACTAACAGGGAGCCAATCCAGCAACAGTCCCAACTTCAAAGGGACAGTCCCATTTTCAGGTTTATGTCTCGTTGTTCCAATTTAGTTCACTAGTACCTTGCTTCCGGGGACACCAAGGAAGTGTTCCCTGGCAGCAGAGAGCATGAGTAAACATCATTAAATGTGCACTATGATCCTGCAGAAAGCATTTCAGCAGCACTTAGGACAGGCAGGTCCTTTCAGTCCTTTGGCGTCACCAGTGACGTTAGTCGCGTAACCTGTCCCGATTTGCATACCACCCACGTAGACGTAGATTGAAATATTCAGTTCCAGGATGGAGGCAAATACAGCATCGTTGATTTCTACATTTAACCCTTTCCCGACCAAAGACGGAAAATTTCCGTCAAGCTTGTCCTTGCGTTAAGCACCCTTGACGGAAAATTTCCATTGTTTACTGAAGGTAACCCCAGATCGACGCAATCGTGATGATCGCGGGGTTAACTCTCCTTCGGTCTACCTGGGTATTCGAGGCAGACCGGGAGCACCCGATCGCACGGTCCCTGCAGCTGTGATCGCTCTGACAGCATGTGGAATTTACTGTTAGTGCTGCTTACTGCTAGTTAGGGGTTAATGGTAAAAAAAAAGTTTATAAAAATGTTAAAAGTGTAAAAAAGTTTTAAGAAAGTTTAAAAAAGAGAAAATGTAATACGTAAAAAAAGTTTAAAAATAAGTAAAAAAAGTAAAAAAAAGTTTAAAAGAGTAAAAAAATACATTTAAAAATGATCATTACCACTACACCTGGTCCAAGCTAGCAGAAAAATTATCCTATGCTAAGGTTCAAAATATGCCTTTTGAAATACCCTGGGATGTCTTCTTTAAGAAATGGTATGTCTTTATGGTGTAGTTGGTATATATAGCCTGCTAAAATACTCCAAAATGGGATATGGACACAGTGTAAAAATTAAAAGTTTGAAAAAAAACTGAATGGCTGTGTCTCAAATGTGCCCCTTCAATGTCCACATATACCTGGCAAAGGTACATACGGGGGAATTGCTGTACTCGGACGACATAGCTGAGCAACATATGGAGTATTATACAGCCGTAGCACACATAAGGTTTGCAAAATATACTGTGCAAACTCACTCTGTGTGTCAAAAAGGCAGAAAAAATGCTTATTACCACTACACTTGGTACAAGCTAGTGGAAAAATAATCCCACGCTAAGGTTCAAAATATGCCTTTTGAAATACCCTTGGATGTCTTCTTTAAGAAATGGTATGCCTTTATAGTTTAGTTGGAATATGTAGCCTGCTAAAGTGCTCCAAAGTGGGACGCGTACACATCAAAACCATCCATGAAAATTCACACTTAAAAACCTGTACTTGTTATGTCTCTTTTACAGCACTGTAACTTCACAAAATAGTATCTAGGTCATACATTGGGCATATTGTTTTACTCAGAAGATGTAACTGAGCATAATTTGGGGGATTTTATGACAGTGGCACATATCAAGTGTAGGAAATACTCAAAAGTAGCAAAAATGTAACGTGTATGTAAAAGTGCCATTTTCCCCCCTCACCACAAACATTGGCATACATTGGTGAAAAAATGGTGACAAATTAAGGCACAATATATATATATATATATATATATATATATATATATATATAATTATATGGCATATGAACATATTCAATACAATTGTTCACCTTCTTAACCTTTGGGTCGATGGTTCGCAGACTGTTTGACGGTAACAGGGTTAGAAGGTCCTTCGGCATGGCAGTCCTGGTCAGGTAGGGGGAGTCAGTAGAGCTTGGAGTTGGGTTTATGAGTTCATCTGCCTGGTTCCGACCAACTCCCAATTTGTACAGTTAAACCACTATCCTGGTTGGAAGCATCCACATAACTATTAGGGTTTCCTGGTCAAGAGTCAATTGGCCTAGTACCTCACCCAACTTACAACACCTGATTCCTTGTCATCACATGGTTACTTTCTGCATTTTTATAATGTGCATTTTAACGTCCTCATTCGGTCACCCGGCTATTGGGACTCGACAACAAGTTATCACCTATAGCGTTTTCGATTGCACTAATACGTACGAAAGAACGTGACATTCTTCCAAGACTCAGTGGAACACAACATTCACAGGCATACCGTACAATTGTAGTCTATTCTGTTTTTTGCCACCTTTTATTCAAACCTTCATACAACACGATCGCACTATACCGAACTGAAATACAATACCACGTGATGACAAGCCTATCAAACCATACCCGTCTTAACATAAGATATCAAAAGATAAATAATTGGGTTATCACTCTACAGTAACGCACATCCACAGATGGGAATTGTGGGCAGTATCAGACTCCCTAAACAGCATCCGCACCACACAACCAGGTCTTAAACCTCTGTGCCTGCAACTGTACAAGGGAACCCTACAACTCCACGATCACAACCAATCAGACTGGCAAATCATGTCTCCTCAAGGAAGATTTAAGAAGATACAGACACTACCTCATGTCACGCTAACATTCAAACCAGACAATCAAGACACTTGACCTACTAATCATTCCCTAACTACTTCTAAATGCGTTTCTACATTCATACTCCTGGCATTAGAGTAGGTTGGGACCACTGGCTCCTATTTAGAACATCCTTTCAATAAGCATGCCATCCAGTAGCAGTACGCCGGTACACATAATAATTAGAGTCACTAGAAATCAGCTACATTATACAGGAACGTTAACACACGAATAAGTGTGTTTTCTTGCATTTCCTTTTGCCCTCTTTTACAGTCGTCGGTTCCGGCACACCACGCCGACTTAATTCCAATCACAAGGTATTTCACAATACGATATTAACCGACCATAAGTTTAAGGCCGAAGGCCTGTATTTGTGGGAGGAGTTAGCGTTACTATATAAACGCTACTCCCCCCTTCCTACCTTGCCGTACGCACCCTGTTCGCCCCACCCACCTCTCCCTCTTACACAATTCATTCGGGGAGGCCCTCTTTTACAGGCCTACCCCCTACGTCGGTTCTGGCACACCTAGCCATCTTAATTCCAATCACAAGGTATTTCACAATACGATATTAACCGACCACAACTACTTTATATAAATATATACTTTTCTGTGGCAATTTTGTTTTCTGTGATGGCTACTAAAGCTACAAGATAAACATACCAACTTCTAAAATTGTTTCACATTGACATTTTATTTTAGTCTTTGCATTTTGTGTCCTGTAACTTTCAAAATAAGCTGAAATCCTACACATATTATGTAGTCTATAAATCAAGACACATACATTAATTTATTTTGAATTACTTTTGGTAAGCTGGACATATTATGCACACGCTATTATTGCCAAAACTGTGAAAAACTTTTTTTTCCCCCCCTATTTTTTGGCATTTTTTTTTTAAAATAATTAATGAGAATTTATCTATGTATATGTGACATCATATTAAAGCCCTCTTTGCCCTCTAAAACACGGTATATAACATGTGTTGGTGCAACAAATGACAGAGATGCAAATTGTGTTTGAACACAAACAGCAAAAAATGCAAAAATGGCTTGTGTCCTTAAGGGTAAGACAAGCTTTTGAAGCTGTGTCCTTAAGGAGTTAATTGTATATTTCAAACCTCACAAACACGGATTTATAAATACAGGTGATAACTAAAAATACATTTTTAAAATCTTCCAAAGTGAAGGCTCTCTTTGATTATTGAAGACGGTAAATTCTTTAAAATGTGAGCTGTGTCTAGCTGTCGCAAAGGACAGGCAAGCTGGACCAAAATCTTTAAACTGTATCTATCCAGCTGTCTGCAGCTCCCCTACAGCACTTAGCACTGCATGAGCCAGGGGAAGGGGGTAATCATTTGAAAACTTGTGCTCTTAACGACAGCTGAAAAGCTATGTCCAAATGCAAGAATGATGGTTAGACACTTGTATGTAATAGTCCTGTACAATCTCAATAAACTATAATTTACAAAAAATACCCAATTTCGTCTGCACTGAGCCACACTACTAGATTTTATTTAATGGCCCACTAAACAAAGTGCTAACTTCCATTTTCACATTGCTTTAAAATACCTTTTATTTGAACATTTTTAAGACATCTTGCACAGGAAGATGGCATGAAGGTGGATTGGTTAACCCCTTAAGAACCAGTAATATGCCTGACAAGGGATGATATGAAGGGATTTACCTAACTTCTGGTCATTAAAAGGTTAAAACTGGTGTAAAACTCTTGCTTTTCTCTGTTAAGGCGGGCAGATGGCGGCCCTCCGTCCTGCTCCTTGGTGACTATTTAGACTATTCGTGGATATTTACGCGAGTTGAACCCCTAGCCCTCAATCTTATCTGGATAATAACAGCTCTTGTGACAGCGAGACTATGTGATTGCCTGCTGATTTCTCACATTCATTACTTACTTTATGTTTAACTCATAAACTGCCACTTCCACCTGTAAAACAAAATACGTGCCAACAGGAGAAACAGATTCCTTCTTTAATAAATTTTTTTTTTTTTTTTTTTACTAAAAGGTAAATTTTATTGACTTGACAATCAATCGGCAAAAGTTAGGCTAAATTAATCAATCAGTGAAAACATAGTCACTATATTATTGATGTTTAACATTGTATTTCTCAAGATGATGATTTATGTTATTCTTGGTGTCTGAAATAGTGTCATCATTTTTTCTTTTTCCCACGCAAGCTTTGAACATCGTAAGAAATGTTGGATTTATCATATGTCCCTGTGAATTTTAAACCCTGCGCGAGAGTCGTGATTGTGAACCCCTCGGATCTCAGAATATCCCTCGGGTTTTAATAGAGAAAATGCCAAAATAACTAAACAAACCCTGCCTGCAGAAGTGCAGTATTCTGTGCAGAAGAACATCTGTGTCCGGAATCCATAAACTTCTATCATCCAAGTGGTGCCCACTGTCTTGGCCCTGTGAGATGCCAAATACGTCATTGATATGCCCTCAGCTCCATTCTACTCTCAGCTGCATGCCTCCAGGAACAGGAACTTAAAGCATGCTTAATTCGCTACTTTGTTTTTTCCAAAGATTCTTCTTGCAGAAGACACTGTGAATCTTTATATTTTTCATGTATTTCTAGATCGTTTGTAGGGTAAAATGTTTTATAAAGCACATTCATTTCCATCATATAACTTGTGCGGTGTCTTTATTTTGAAGGGGTCAAAGTCTCACATTTATTTCCATTTTGAATTTTATTATATTAGTAATGCTACTTATTTATAGCATCGACATATTATACAGCACTATGAATTAAATTTGTCAGCAGTTATCCGTGATTTATCATTAAACGACAAAGGCTGTAGGGTTTCATAGTGTATTAACCAGTTACGAACTAAAGAAGGCCTGTGTCCTTATAACAATTTGATTTTTAACTCCTTCAGACCAGTGCTGGTCCGTGCTGTCATAACAATACAGCCTTATTCAAACATAGAATTATCTAAATGACTGTTGGGCTGCATACTGCTAACATAGCTGTAAAAGCAGGACATTTCACATTGCCATAAGGTCGCTAGAGACAAGATTGCTATTATGGCAACAAATTTCATTGGTTCTTAATGGGTTAAAAATATTTCTTTAATAGTTAGTGACGGTCTGGCTGTATCCACACCCAGCACTCTGAGCCTATAATTGACGTGTAAGATTGGACAGGATCACACTTGGTAAAGACAGAGTGTAATCTGTGCACTTACAGTGTAGCTGGCTATGGGTGCAATGAGCTATAATAGTTATAGTGCCTAGAGTGTCTCTTAAAGCAGCACTGTCCCCGTCTGGGGACTCTGCATAATTTGCATGTGCGAGAGTACATCATTGCGGTCTCACCATTTGTTTTATATAAAGACAGCGACTGTGCTGCATTGAGATAAAATTCAAATGTCTAAAATAATGAGCGATTCAGACAGGGAGGAATACTCCAATTAATAGCTGTGTGTGGCTGAACTGGGGAGCAAGCTCCCCTCAACTCCTCAAGAAGTGTCCCTGGTGGACCAATGAACAAATAAACAGGCCCTGGTGCAAGGATTTTTTGAGGGACCGACCAACATATTTGCTGATTTGCCGCCAATCTTAAAAACATTTGCAGAGTTAAGATTACACCCCACAACAGACTTAGTAATAGCCTCACAGTTGTCATAGTCCACAGTTGTGGATGTCCCATCTGGCCACCCCCAATTATACTATACACAATACTATAGAGTCAGTTACTGGCAATTGCTCCAAATGCTCGGCTCCCTGGGGGATTGTCAGGGTTTTTATAGATTATGGAAACTGTCTATTAAACTCTGACCTTTAAGCAAATTTCGGAAGAAGTAACAATTGAAACGTCATTCCCGGTGATACAAGACAGTTTGTTACGTGAAAATTCAGCATTTACAGCAACGATATGAAAAAAATATATTTGTTTCTGTTTTAAAAGAGCTAAAAATAATACTTTAAAATGTATTGTATGTTGTTTCTCTTTTATTGTGTTATTTTTTTTTAAATGTGTACACATAAAGGATTTTATTCACGAAACACTGTAGATTTAGAAGTGCATTGACTGAATTCAGGTGAAAATACCAAATATAATGATAGTATAGCTGGAAATGTTTGTAGTTCAACAACGGATATCTGAGTTTTGTAAATGTTGCTATTTTTCATTTGATTTCTCTACAATTCTATTTTTAATGATTGAACCCCAAAGAGTTTAAAGGAACACGCCAAGTACTGTAGTGGTTATGGTGCCATGATTACCGTGGCATCCACACCCAGTGTAAATACTCGAACCGCACTGAAGAGCTTAGCTTAAGAGAACTAACGGAAGTTCTAGCAAGAGCTTCCAGTTCTCAATTACAGGGAAACAGGTAAAAATTAAACCGTGAGCAAGGGGAGACACCAGGACACTCCAGGCACCATAACCACTATCACACTCTTCTTTTTAAAAAGCAAATTTTAAAACTGTGTCTCCTGTTTTAAAGGTATCGTTAATCCATTTCCAAAGACTTGTACATCAACGCTATTGTGTTCATTGTAATGAAACAATGTTTGACGTTGATTGAAAATGTGCTCAGAAAACCCTAAAATAGCCTTACACGGGCCGGGGAGCGATTGATTGCACAGATCACCAGAACAAAAAGAAAACAGAAACCAATAGGAAAGTGATGGATGTGCCAGAAAAAAATCCTGATTAATATCCCCAATGTTGCTATAAATTATTAAAGGGACACTATAGTCACCTGAACAACTTTAGCTTAATGAAGCAGTTTTGGTGTATAGAACATGCCCCTGCAGCCTCACTGCTCAATCCTCTGCCATTTAGGAGTTAAATCCCTTTGTTTATGAACCCTAGTCACACCTCCCTGTATGTGACTTGCACAGCCTTCCATAAACACTTCCTGTAAAGAGAGCCCTATTTAGGCTTTCTTTATTGCAAGTTCTGTTCTAGGTTAATAGCATGCTAGACCCTGCAAGAGCCCCTGTATGTGATTAAAGTTCAATTTAGAGATTGAGATACAATTATTTAAGGTAAATTACATCTGTTTGAAAGTGAAACCAGTTTTTTTTTTTCATGCAGGCTCTGTCAATCATAGCCAGGGGAGGTGTGGCTAGGGCTGCATAAACAGAAACAAAGTGATTTAACTCCTAAATGACAGTGAATTGAGCAGTGAAATTGCAGGGGAATGATCTATACACTAAAACTGCTTTATTTAGCTAAAGTAATTTAGGTGACTATAGTGTTCCTTTAACATACAATGGCTAACTCACACAATAAAAAGAAATAATGATCACATTTGTTTATTTAGAAAGCGTTTGATCAGAAAGAACTTATTGATCCTTTGTTTTTTATGCATATCCTGATAAATATTTTGTTTAATAAAAAATACATTGGGAACATACTTATTATTGTTATTATATTTATAGAGCGCCATCAAATTCCGCAGCGCTTTACAATGGGTGGACGAACAGACATGTAGTTGTAACCAGACAAGTTGGACACACAGGAACAGAGGGATTGAGGGCCCTGCTCAGTGAGTTTACATGTTAGAGGGAGTGGGGTATAGTGACACAGTAACAGAGGGGTTGAGGCCCTGCTCAGTGAGTTTACATGCTAGAGGGAGTGGGGTATAGTGACACAGTAACAGAGGGGTTGAGGCCCTGCTCAGTGAGTCTACATGTTAGAGGGAGTGGGGTATAGAGACACAATAACAGAGGGATTGAGGGCCTGCTCAGTGAGTTTACATGTTAGAGGGAGTGGGGTATAGTGACACAGTAACAGAGGGATTGAGGGCCTGCTCAGTGAGTTTACATGTTAGAGGGAGTGGGGTATAGTGATACAGTAACAGAGGGATTGAGGGCCTGCTCAGTGAGTTTACATGTTAGAGGGAGTGGGGTATAGTGACACAGTAACAGAGGGATTGAGGGCCTGCTCAGTGAGTTTACATGTTAGAGGGAGTGGGGTATAGTGATACAGTAACAGAGGGATTGAGGGCCTGCTCAGTGAGTTTACATGTTAGAGGGAGTGGGGTATAGTGACACAGTAACAGAGGGATTGAGGGCCTGCTCAGTGAGTTTACATGTTAGAGGGAGTGGGGTATAGTGACACAATAACAGAGGGATTGAGGGCCCTGCTCAGTGAGTTTACATGCTAGAGGGAGTGGGGTATAGTGACACAGTAACAGAGGGATTGAGGGCCTGCTCAGTGAGTTTACATGTTAGAGGGAGTGGGGTATAGTGACACAGTAACAGAGGGATTGAGGGCCCTGTTCAGTGAGTTTACATGCTAGAGGGAGTGGGGTATAGTGACACAGGAACAGAGGGGTTGGGGGCCCTGCTCAATGAGCTTACATGCTAGAGGGAGTGGGGTAAAATGACACAAAAAGGTAAGGATAGTATTAGACTAGTGACAGTTGCAGAAGAGGAATCAGTCAGGAGCTAATAACAGTTTAATTGATATGCTCAGTGGCGTACGTACCGCGGTCGCAGGGGCCCGGCACTCCAGGGGGCCCGGCCGCCCTGCGGCCCCCGCGACCGGGTAGCAGCTGCCACGCTTTGCGACCCCAGCCCGTGCGGAAAACCGCCGAGGCCGCATGTTAAGGGGTCCATCGGGTGGCCCATGCTGTCAGGGCCACCCGATGGACATGGATTGTAAGGGGGCCCGGTCTGCGCTGGGCGCTTTAAGAGCGCGACCGGGCCCCCTGTGATTACATCATCACTGCTGGGAGGAAGTGACCGCACGTCACTCCTCCCAGCATACTGAGAGCCCGCGCGGGAGGATACAGAAAGGAGGAGGGAGTCAAAGTGGGAACTCTGACTCCCATCAGGCTGAGCCACCACTGGACCCCAGGGAAAGTCACACATGGTAGGAAACATTTTGTGTATTTGTGTCTCTATATGTATGTCTGTGTCTGTGTCTCTGTATGTGTGTATGTATGTCTGTATCTCTGTATGTATGTCTGTGTCTGTCTCTGTATGTGTGTATGTATGTCTGTGTCTCTGTATGTGTGTATGTATGTGTGTGTCTCTGTATGTGTGTATGTATGTGTGTGTCTGTGTCTCTGTGTGTGTATCTGTATGTATGTCTGTGTGTATGTTTGTGTCTGTGTCTCTGTATGTGTGTGTCTGTCTGTGTGTGTGTGTGTATCCATATGTATGTCTGTGTCTCTGTATGTGTGTGTCTGTGTCTCTGTGTGTATGTATGTCTGTGTCTCTGTGTGTATGTGTGTGTGTATCTGTATGTATGTCTGTGCATGTATGTTTGTGTTTGTGTCTGTGTCTCTGTATGTGTGTATGATTGTGTGTCTGTGTCTCTGTATGTGTGTGTGCGTGTGTGTGTCTGTGTATGTATGTGTGTGTCTGTGTCTCTGTGTGTGTATCTGTATGTATGTCTGTGTGTATGTTTGTGTCTGTGTCTCTGTATGTGTGTGTCTGTCTGTGTGTGTGTGTATCCATATGTATGTCTGTGTCTCTGTATGTGTGTGTCTGTGTCTCTGTGTGTATGTATGTCTGTGTCTCTGTATGTGTGTGTGTATCTGTATGTATGTCTGTGCATGTATGTTTGTGTTTGTGTCTGTGTCTCTGTATGTGTGTATGATTGTGTGTCTGTGTCTCTGTATGTGTGTGTGCGTGTGTGTGTCTGTGTATGTATGTGTGTGTATGTATGTGTGTGTCTGTGTCTCTGTATGTATGTGTCTACATGTGTGTATGTATGTATGTGTCTGTATGGGGTGTGTGTATGTGTTTGTGTCTGTATGTATGTGTCGGCAGGGGGAGGGACCCACAGTCAGGGGGGAGAGGGTCAGGGTAGGGGGGGCCCACGGATCAGTTTCGCACCGGGATATGGATATGCTTTTATAAAGAAGTGGGTTTTTTATGATTTTTTTAAGGAGTGGAGACTGGGTGAGCATCTAACGGAGGTGGGAAGCGAGTTCCACAGGAAAGGTGCAGCCCTCGAGAAATCTTGAAGGCGAGCATCAGAGGTGGGAGTACGGACAGAGGATAGACGTAAGTCTTCAGCAGATCGTAAGGGCCTAGACGGGACATACTTGTGTATAAGGGAGGATAGATAGGTGGGAGCAGCATTATGTAGAGATTTGAAAGCAAGAACCAGTATTTTAAATTGAGCTCTATATTTTATAGGAAGCCAATGTAGGGACTGACAGAAGGGTGAGGCATGGGAGGTGAGGCATGGGAGGTGCGGGCGGGCAGGAAGATGAGCCTCGCAGCCGCATTCATTATGGACTGTAACAGCGCAAGTTGGGAGCAGTAAGACCACTGAGAAGCGTATTACAGTAGTCAAGGCGAGAAAGGACAGTGGAATGGACCAACACCTTAGTCGCATCTGGCGTTAAATAGGGGCGGATGCGCGCAATGTTTTTGAGATGGAAATGACAGGATTTGGCGATAGATTGAACATGAGGCTTGAAGGAGAGGTTGGAGTCAAAGAGAACACCTAGGCAGCGAGCCTGCGTGGTGGAGCTGATGGTAGCACAGTTGACTTGGAGGGAGACAGACACAGGAGTAACAACACTTGAGGGAGGAAAGACCAGAATTTCAGTTTTGGCCAAGTTTAGTTTAACCCCTTAAGGACCAAGCTTCTGGAATAAAAGGCAATCATGACATGTCACACATGTCATGTGTCCTTGAGGGGTTAAGGAAGTGGGCAGCCATCCAGTTAGAAACAGCAGAGAGGCAGTCAGAGACACTAGTCAAGAGGGACGGGGAGAGATCAGGAGAGGACAGGTAGATTTGCGTGTCATCCGCATAAAAATGACATTGGAAGCCAAAGGAGCTAATGAGTTTACCAAGGGAGGCAGTATAGATTGAGAACAGTAGGGGACCAAGGGCTGATCCTTGGGGGACACCAACAGAGAGGAGTTGGGGAGAAGAAGCAGAGCCAGAGAAAGAAACACTGAAAGAGCGCTGGGAGAGGTAGGAGGAGCACTAGGAGAGAGCAATATCTTGTAGACCGATATTGCGGAGGATTATATGTATAGTGCCTGCAAAAAATATTTTCTTAAAAATGAAATATTTTTAATTTTTATACAGTTTTCCCATATTGGTTATTTTGGCCACTTAACCCCTTCAATACCAAAATCAAGTCTAAACATTTTTATTTTCATGTGTTGTGCAGTATGAAATCTAGTCTATAAAGCCTCACTCACCCTTACCCATACTATAGTTATGATTACCAGCTTGTAGAGGAAGTATTTTATCTGCCAAAAGCTGCTAGTCACAGATATAATAAATGCAACATTTCTGAAAATGTAAGTTCACCCCCTGCTTTCCAACAGTACAGTAAGTTTCACTGGGTCACATTATTCCTACAGTAATGAAGGGGGGGACGGGGGAGGTGTGAGTGAATGGACTCTACCTTTTAACTGTTAGTATTACATTAGTATTACAGAGATTGACAAAGATTGCTATAACAGTTATAAATAACTTTATTTTAGCAAAATGTGATTTAACGGTATTTACTGCATGAGGGCATTATGCTTAAATGCAGACATGTAGTTTACATTCTGTTGCAATTAAAAAGTATTCAGTAGTGAAGGCGTTACATTTTAAATTGATTTTTAATTCTCACTTTATTGAATAACCCTGACTGTTGTTTTAAGCCAGTTTCCTCATTTGTATGTTCTAACTAACTGAAATAACATCCGTAACAGCCAATGTAACAATGGGTACAATACCTTGTATTAATTTATGCCATTCTGTCACCCTCATATCAAAAATAAGTATTTAATACTCACATTGACTACTTTGGAATCTCACTGAAATTCCAACCGAGTCGAAAAAGATATATTGTGAAAAAGTAGGGTCACATTGTCTTAGTATTTTTATTACGCTTGACAAGATAAAAAAAAAAGGGGGGGGCAGCTAATGCTGCCAAGTTTGTAATTTCCCCCATCTGTAACCAGTGACAGCTGTAAGGAAATAAAGCTCTTTCTATGGAGGATCTCGCGGTCTCGCACGCGTGAGACTATATCGCTGACGTCGGCTCCTGGCAGCAGAAACACCAGAAGCTGAAGAAGAGCATCAGAAAGAGGATGCTAATGTAGGTAAGGTAAAACTCACCTTTCTCCGGGGCACCGGACACCAAATAGCGATGTCGCCATCGGGGGTCTTTGTAAATTATGCCCCCAGGCGGTGACAGGGCAACTTTAATTCTTTAATAACATAAAATAAAGACAATTTTGATTGTGAATGAATGTAGTAGTTTACATGTAACCAATCCATAAATGTCACAAACGGGTGAAATGCTTTCTTAATCCTGTGTTACTGGGATCAAACCCTGTAATAATCCGCTCTCTGCGGCTCTCTCCTGCAGAGCAATCTGTTACCCCAATGTCCCCCAGAAGAACCAGGTGCTAGTTCCTTCTCTCCATCACAACCCTATCATTTACTACAACTCTTCCCAAGCTCAATATTGCTCTCTTTTCATAAATAGAGCACACTGGTACCTCATTTCCAGCAGCAACGTCAGGAGCCCTCCTAGATAATACATTGCTGCCTCTTTTTCCACAAAGTGAACCCATAGCAGTCTTTTTTAACACAACATAACCCTGTGCCATTGTAGCTTCCTTTTATCCACAGAGAATCCTACACAGAATTTTAAATTCTATGCTGTCTCCTTTCCTTCTCAGACAATTCTATGCTGTCTCCTTTCCTTCTCAGACAATTCTATAATGTGTCATTTCCTTCTCAGATAATTCTATGCTTTCTCCTTTCCTTCTTAGATAATTCTATGCTGTCTCCATTCCTTCTCAAACAATTCTATGCTGTCTCCTTTCCTTCTCAGACAATTCTATAATGTGTCATTTCCTTCTCAGATAATTCTATAATGTGTCATTTCCTTCTCAGATAATTCTATAATGTGTAATTTCCTTCTCAGGAAATTCTATGTTGTGTCCTTTCTTTCTCAGAGAATTATCTGCTGTCTTCTACTTCTCAGAGAAGTCCACGCTCTATATATTCCTTCTCAGATAATTCTATGCTGTCTCCTTTCCTTCTCAGATAATTCTATGCTGTCTCCTTTCCTTCTCAGATAATTCTATGCTGTCTCCTTTCCTTCTCAGATAATTCTATGCTGTCTCCTTTCCTTCTTAGATTATTCTATGCTGTGTCCTTTCCTTCTCAGATAATTCTTTGCTGTCTCCTTTCCTTCTTAGATAATTCTATGCTGTCTCCTTTCCTTCGCAGACAATTCCATGCTCTCTCCTTTTTCGCAGCAGAACTCTCTATCCCTGCTGCTTTCATTCCCCAAATAAAATACGATGCTGTCTCTTCTCCCCCAAACCAGAACCCAGCACTGTTTTTTTTTTGTAGCAGATCACAGTACTAACGCACCTTCCTTTCCCCAGAGAGAATCCTGCAATGAAACGTTTCTTCCAGAACAATATTTGTAGCCTTCTGTCTCCCATATATTACCCTGTGTTTCTTCCTTTATTCTTTCAAAATCCTGGTTGCCTTCTTTCTCCATATCGCACAGAACCCCGTAATACCTTATTTTTAATAGAACTAGTGCTGACTTGTTTTCTCAAGAGAACCATGACCTTCGTTCAAGAAACCTCAGCTCTATCTTCACATCCGCAAAAGCCCCCGAGCTGCTCTCCGTACTCTCACAGAACCCTGTACTGCCCCCACCCCTCAGCAGAAAACCACTAACAGCCTGCTATGATTTTATTTTATTTTGTATTTATTTTTGTATTATTGTGCTGTTCATATTTCTAGCCTCAGGGTTCTTCTGTTTGACTATTTAATCTTTGCATCTTCAGCACCTTTTGAAAGGAAATATGTGTGTAATACCGCAGTCACCATAAACATGAGACTGGTTTATCTAACATGAATCTATACAGTATCTATAGAATCGATATCACACGGTGATTGCATTCACAGGCCCACAGGAGTGCAGCGATTACCTGTTGGTCTCATCCTGTGCCAGATGTCTTATTATACTCCTTGACATTTTGAAAATAAGTAGAAAAAAACATGGGGATTCTTGGAAATGTTTAGTCATGATCCTTACGATGAGATCAGGGAACGTTATCGGCCCACCCGTGAATCTAATCTGTCAAATTTTAGTAAATTTGCTGAGCTACTATTACTTATGGCCTATTTAACGGCTGTATGCCCGGAATGAGAGTTTGACAAGGGACACACCACTGCCAAAATACAGAAAGAATACTAAAAAAAATATTTAGTAGATATACCCACAATGAAAACATGCAAACATTTAATTACTTATTTTTTTCTATGGGGATATATCTAAAAACAACTTATAAAAAGCCTTTGCAAGCCATCCCCTTCTGTCCCCACCCAGGCTTTTTGTAAATGTCCAATCACATACTTCCCAATGCAGCTCAGTGGGAAGTCTTTGCACGGCAGGTGCTCTGGGCAGTTGCTGCCTTTAAGTTTAGCAACACTGAGCTAAACAAGCCAGGAAGTATCAGGGCAAGGTGTCTGATTGACAGCCAGTGGGTGTAACACGGTTAATTTATAAAAGTGTGAATTTCTATTGAAATCTGCATTTTTGTGCAAAATGAAAAAAGAGGACACACTCTCTAGGGGTCTGGAGTGAGCCTTTAAACCAGCTCATTCTTGATGTTTCTTGTCCTGTCCTATTGCAAGCTAATAATAAATAATACATAGCTCGTCCATACATTACCTCTGCAGTCCTTGCTGGTTTTTCTGCCGATATATTTACCGTGATAGAATTTATACATTTTCTCTTTGTTCCCAATTCTTTTTACTGGCATGATGTTACACATTTGTGAAATTTTATGCCAGCGCCAGGGATAGGGAGCAATGACTAACTGCGAGGCTGCATCAGATTACTACATATTGGAGCGAATAGATCTGATATATATCCCCCAATAGTTTTAATGATTTTGCTATAAAACATCCCCGTTCCGTAGTATAGTCTGTTTAGCTGAACCTATTTCTAAATGCCAGGGTCTGACACTATTTCATCCGGGCACAGTCAGGTTGTTAATGTATAGCTCAGCAAGAACATAGCGATACGTGAAAAACAGAGGAGAGCTTGTTAATTTTTCTCTTGTAATTACAATTAATGAATTTTACCCAATTACACTTCATTACTGCTTTTCATTGTAGCCGTGAGTGATGGGTTCATTAATATTGATTGGACAAGAGCTTATTCTTTTTCTTCATTCCCTCGCTGTGATACATTCTATTCATTCTCTCGCTGTTATATATATATATATATATCAGAATACCAATTATGCTATTGAAATGTTAATGGTCAAGTTGTAAATTAAACTTTATTTTTAAAAATGGTAAATAGTGTTATTTATTGTTATTGGCTTTGGTTTTCAACTAATATTATATGGATAGACAGACAGACTCGTGGAGAGAGAGACGGACAGATAGATGTGTGTGTATGTGTTCAATGATTCTAAAGTTTAATTAGAATTGTTATTTTTTTTTATTTATTTTTTTAGAATTTGCACCTGATTTTCATTTAATTGAAATGTGGGCTTTTAATATGGCAATTTTTAATCAGATATTCCCTGTGGCTTTTAGGGAATTGGCTACATGTAACTGGAAAGACTTCGATTTATTGAAGGACAGTAAAATGCAGCACTTACCATTCCTAATCTTTTACCTAAACTGCAGGAGTTTTGCCTTTCATTTACTAGATTGATAGTCCGTCCTATAAGCCGTTATTTCCCAGGATAATGATGACAGTTTAAAAAAAAAATAAGTTTAATCAGGCTTTTGTAATTTAGGGATGTTAATATTTTAGGATGTTCATGTTTAACTGCGACTGTTTACTCTTAAATAATGCTAAAAAAGCCCTAAAAAAATACTTACAACAAAATTTAAATTAGAAATGTTTATGTATCTGTCACAAATGCACCCTACTCCAAGAGTGTGCGTGACGTAGTTCTGGTGGTGAAAGGGTTGAAGTTCACTATTTGTCTGCACTAGACTGGAAATAATGATAAAAATCCCCCTTAACCCCTTCAGGACGGGTGACAGACGAGGTCCGTCATCCTGGGGATACCCTTAACGACGGGTGGCGGACCTTGTCCGTCACCCGGTAAAATTAACCCCAGATCGTGGGGTTAATGGTGCTCCGGTCAGCCTCTGTATTAGAGGCAGACCGGGAGCACCTGATCTCGCTGCCCGAGCATATGTGCCCGCTCTGACAGGCTGTCAAAGCGAGCACATGTGCTCCATAAACTCACCTTCCACCTCCCTGCACTTCCGGGTTCAGTGTGAAGTGCAGGGAGACGGATCATTCATCACTGATCTTGTCCCTGTTAGAAAAAAAAAAATAAAGTTAATTTAAAATCCCACCCCCCTTTACCCCTTTTAATAAAAAAATAACCCCTTCCCTGCCAATTGATCACTGACTACAGGGATCAATTGGCAGGGATTACATTTTACTGTCATCTGATTTTTTTTTTTAACCCCCGAGGATTAATTCTTTTTTTTTTAACCCTCAGGGGTTAAATTTATTTTATTAATTAATTTAAATATTTTAAAATTATATATTTAGCTAGCTGGGGTGGGTGGAAATTAGTGTTGAATTGGGGGATTTGGTGTTAGGCTAACTAGGGGTTAACGTTAATTTTTTTTTAAAATAAGCTTTAAAAAGTTAAAAATGACGTTTAAAAAAAAGTTTTAATAACGTTTAAGTAAAAAATAAAAATCCGTCTCTCAAAATTCTCCTGTGAATACTGAAAAGGACAGGTCTCTTATATGGCACTGTAGCTTCAAGAAATAGTGCCAAAGACATACAATGGGGGTGTCATTGTACTCAGCAGATGTCAGACACACACAGTCAGAGACACACACACACACAGTCAGACACACACACACACTAACAGACACAAACACACACACACACACACTAACAGACACACACACTCACACTAACAGGCAAACACACACACACACACACACAGTCAGAGACACACACACACAGTCAGACACACACACACTAACAGACACACACTAACAGGCACACACATTAACAGACACACACATTAACAGACACACACATTAACAGACACACACACTAACAGACACACACACTAACAGACACGCACTCACTCACTAGCAGACACACACACACTCACTGACAGACACACTCACACTAACAGGCAAACACACACACAGTCAGAGACACACACACACAGTCAGAAACACACACACACACACACACACACACACACACACACTAACAGACACACACACACACACACACACACACACACACACTAACACACACACACACTAACAGACACACACACACACACACACACACTCACTCACTCACATTAACACATTTTTTTTAATTTTTTTATTTAACCCCCCACCCCATATATATATATATATTCACCACAGGCCCCAAAATGTACTATTTAGCAGATTAGCAGCAAAACAATTAGAATGTTTACAAGTGCGCAGTAAGCACACTATTAGACGCTTCAATTTGACTCTCAGATATGAAGAACAGGCCCCAAAATGTACTATTTAGCAGATTAGCAGCAAAACAATTAGAATGTTTACAAGTGCGCAGTAAGCACACTATTAGACGCTTCAATTTGACTCTCAGATATGAAGAACAGGCCACAAAATGTACTATTTAGCAGATTAGCAGCAAAACAATTAGACTGTTTACAATTGCGCTGTAACCGCAGTATTAGACGCTTCGATTTGACTCTCACATATGAAGAGCAGGCCACAAAATGTACTATTTAGCAGATTAGCACACATCATCTTCCACCCACTCCTCAACCCTGCCCTCCTTGCCGGTATGCACACTGCAGAGAGCCACAGCAGTTGGCACCTGTGTTTTTCCAGCATGTAAAGTCTGCAAAGGACATATGGAAATTGTTTTAGAATTGTATCCAGGCAACAGTTTTCCCTATAAACTGACCTCTCAGTTTGACTTGTGAGGGTATTGCCCCAGAATTACAATATTGTTTAAGTACCTCTTAGCTATTGATCACTGGTTTAAATATAGCAGCTTGGTATCTGGTAGTTTTTAGTGTAGAGAATATCAATCTGTTTTCCATCAATTAGATCTGTGTAACAAGTGTTGTAGGTGTGAAACAATATCACAAGTGACCGATGTAGTAAATTCGAATCAAAGTTACGCTTCGATTTGACTCTCAGATATGAAGTGAACACCCCAAATATACTATTCAGCGCCCAAAAAAATAAATAAAAAAAATTTACTTTTTAAAACTCCAATGTAAGCAGCAGATTAGCAGCAAAACAATTAGAATGTTTACCACTGCGCAGTAAACACACTATTAGACACTTTGATTTGACTCTCACATATGAAGAACAGGCCCCAAAATGTACTATTTAGCAGATTAGCAGCAAAACAATTAGAATGTTTACACGTGCGCAGAAGGCACACTATTAGACGCTTCGATTTGACTCTCACATATGAAGAGCAGGCTACAAAATGTACTATTTAGCAGATTAGCAGCAAAACAATTAGAATGTTTACACGTGCGCAGTAAGCACACTATTAGACGCTTCGATTTGACTCTCACATATGAAGAGCAGGCCACAAAATGTGCTATTTAGCAGATTAGCAGCAAAACTATTAGAATGTTTACAATTGCGCTGTAACCGCAGTATTAGACGCTTCGATTTGACTCTCACATATGAAGAACAGGCCACAAAATGTACCATTTAGCAGATTAGCACACATCATCTTCCACCCACTCCTCAACCCTGCCCTCCTTGCCGGTATGCACACTGCAGAGAGCCACAGCAGTTGGCACCTGTGTTATTCCAGCATGTAAAGTCTGCAAAGGACATATGGAAATTGTTTTAGAATTGTATCCAGGCAACAGTTTTCCCTATAAACTGACCTCTCAGTTTGACTTGTGAGGGTATTGCCCCAGAATTACAATATTGTTTAAGTACCTCTTAGCTATTGATCACTGGTTTAAATATAGCAGCTTGGTATCTGGTAGTTTCTAGCAGGGCCGGACTGGGAAGAAAATTCGGCCCGGGCATTTTTTAATTACAGCGACCCACTAAAAAGGGGGCGGGGCCAGATAGGGTGTGTTTTGTCATCACCAATGACAAGCACGCCCCATCACAAAGTGAGCATGTTGGTTCAATGCTCTTCCAGGGTAGACCATGCGCAGAGCTCTGCTGAAGAGCTCTGGCATGAGAAAAATACCCTGTATTTGTTATGCACAGCGCAAGCAAATTTAATAACATGCTTGCACTGTGTTTGCTTGAAATTTGTCTCTGGTGTCTCCATAGCTGGGATACCAGGAGACAAAAATGCTAGGAAAGCATATTGTGCAGTGTGTGCGAGGGTGTGTGTAAGGGGTGTAGTGTGTGTGCGAGAGGAGTGCAGTTTGTGTGAGGGGTGTAGTGTGTGTGTGTGTGTGAGTGATGGGTGCTGTGTTTGCATGAGGGTGCTATGTGGGTAAGGGTGCTGTGTGTGTGATGGGTGCAGTGTGTGTGTGCTGTGTGTGAGCGGGTGCTGTGTTTGCATCAGGGTGCTATGTGCGTGTGAGGAAGTAGTGCGTGAGGGTGCAGTGTGTGCATGTGAGGAAGCTGTGAGTGTCAGGGGTGCAGTGTGTGTAAATGAGGGTGCTGTGAGTGTCAGGGGTGCAGTGTGTGTGTGTGTGTGCTGTGAATGTTAGGGGTGCAGTGTGTGTGTGTGCTGTGAATGTTAGGGGTGCAGTGTGTGTGTGTGCTGTGAGTGTTAGGGGTGCAGTGTGTGTGTGTGCTGTGAATGTTAGGGGTGCAGTGTGTGTGTGTGTGTGTGCTGTGAATGTTAGGGGTGCAGTGTGTGTGTGTGCTGTGAATGTTAGGGGTGCAGTGTGTGTGTGTGCTGTGAATGTTGGCGGTGCAGTGTTTGTGTGTGCTGTGAATGTTAGGGGTGCAGTGTGTGTGTGCTGTGAGTGTTAGGGGTGCAGGGTGTCTGAGTAAGTGTGATCTGTGTGATTATTTCCCCCCTCCCTGCTTACCTTATGCCTGGGAGGGGGGAATCCTGCTGCTGGCATCCATCCCTGGTGGTCCAGTGGTGCGTGAACTCTAGCCTGTGAGGCTAGAGTTCACTCTCGCGAGACCCGGAACGTTGCCATGGCAACGCTCCGAATCTCGTGAGAGGAAGCCGGCGGAGCTGTAAGTAGGAGCTCCGCCGGGTCCTATCCTGGCTCCCTCCCTCTCTCCCCGCCGGCGGCCGCAGGATACTGTATGTGGGCCGGTGAGGGAGATCTCCCCACCGGCCCGCCGTGGACTACTGCAGGGCCGGCGTTCGGATAGTGCCGGCCCTGCAAAGTCCGGCAGTGGAGAAATCCTGTAATCTCCCTGCCGGCCTCGGCCCATGGCCACCGCGGCCCACCGGGCACTTGCCCGGTGTGCCCGATGGCCAGTCCGGGCCTGGTTTCTAGTGTAGAGAATATCAATCTGTTTTCTATAACTTAGATCTGTTTAACAAATGTTGTAGGTGTGAAGCAATATTACAAGTGACCGATGTAGTAAATTCGAATCAAAGTTACGCTTCGATTTGACTCTCAGATATGAAGTGAACACCCCAAATATACTATTTAGCGCCCAAAAAAATAAATAAAAAAAATGGACTTTTTAAAACTCCAATGTAAGCAGCAGATTAGCAGCAAAACAATTAGAATGTTTACCACTGCGCAGTAAGCGCACTATTTGACGCTTCTATTTGACTCTCAGATATAAAGAAAAGCCCCCAAAATGTACTATTTAGCAGATTAGCAGCAAAACAATTAGAATGTTTACAAGTGCGCAGAAAACACACTATTAGACACTTCGATTTGACTCTCAGATATGAAGAACAGGCCCCAAAATTTACTATTTAGCAGATTAGCAGCAAAACAATTAGAATGTTTACAAGTGCGCAGTAAGCGCACTATTTGACGCTTCTATTTGACTCTCAGATATGAAGAGCAGGCCCCAAAATGTACTATTTAGCGGTTTAGCACCAAAACAATTAGAATGTTTACAATTGCGCTGTAACCGCAGTATTAGACGCTTCTATTTGACTCTAAGATATAAAGTGCACGCCCCAAAATGTACTATTTAGCAGATTAGCAGCAAAACAATTAGAATGTTTACAAGTGCGCAGTAAGCGCACTATTAGACGCTTCGATTTGACTCTCAGATATGAAGAACAGGCCCCAAAATTTACTATTTAGCAGTTTAGCAGCAAAACAATTAGAATGTTTACCACTGCGCAGTAAGCGCACTATTAGACGCTTCTATTTGACTCTCAGATAGGCAGTGCACCCCACTATGTACTTTTTAGCACCCAAACATTTTTAAGTTTTAAAACTGCAATGTGACAGCAGTATTTGATGATTCTATTTGACTCTCAGATATGAAGTGCACCCCACGAATGTACTACCCCACTAATGTACTATTTCGCACCAAAATAAATTTACTTTTTAAAACTCTGATGTAACCACGGTATTTGAAGCTTCTATTTGACTCTCAGATATGAAGTGCACCCCACCCCACCAATGTACTAGTTTTGCAGAATTCTTTCCTAAGCTGTCCCTATTAGCGGCAGCATCCTCTCCCTACACTAATAAGACCGCATGTGCGTGCGGCGCTACGCGACTCCAGCTTATATCTAGAGGCTGGGTCACATGCTGCACTGGCCAATCACAGCCATGCCATTAGTAGGCATGACTGTGATGGCTTCTAAGGGCACACAAGTTGAATGCTTGTTGATTGGCTGACCTGCAGCCTTTGAAAATGCGCCATTAAATCGCCGAACACCGAACTCCAACCCGAACATACAGTGATATGTCTGTGTTCGGGTCCGGGGTCCAAAAAACCTAATGTTCAGTACGAACCCGAACTTTTCAGTCAACTTTTCGATCAACCCCCTTGTGTTCCAGACCAACATCAATTCAAATGGAAAGTTTTGGTTCTATCTGCTCTTTTGTACTTGCCACAGAAATAATAATAGCATCTATGAATTTGTTACCATTTTTCCATTCCATAGATATGTCACACTAATTACTTGTGACCCAATATAGCGGACATCACAAACCCCTCCCAAATGGCTCAAGTTACACAAATCATGGCTTTATTAGAAGATTATGCTTGTCCTATTCTAACTATAATAAAAAATAGGCTTAATTATTAATCTGTGGGTAAGTATTAATGTTTCTTTTAGATATACTGCTGGAACACAAGGGTTTTCTCGAAGGCTAATGGCCTATAACATTATTTTGGATCAACAGCAAAAAACAAATGTGAGGAAGGTTGAACTTGATGGACACGTGTCTCTTTTCAGACTTTGTAACTATGTAACTATATCAAAGAAATTAATTATCAATTAAAAGTTTCAGGCCATATGGTCAGTCAGTTAGTTTACATTGGAACTAGACATACAGGCAGCTCAAGTGTGGACTTTTACACCTTGCAGAGCCTTTGATTAATCAAAGGATCAATTCATGTTGTAAACCATCTGACCCCTTTCACATTCCTGTACAATTTACCTTAACCTTTGCTGTCATCTGTCCTCTATATTTAATTCCCCCTCTTCCAAGTTGCCAATTCATATATGCACACAAATTGCATTAAATGGCAATATTCTATAGTGCAACAATGAATTATGTACCCTTGCTGTGACAGTATCTTTAACCAAAACAAAGCAGGGCACAAAAGTATACTGAGAAAGGGCATCAACCCAAATAGCTTGTCCTTCGGTCAGTTCTCAAGCTGGTTTTGGCTTGGGCCATTACCGAGATAACCTAAACTATTTGCAAATCAGAACAATGCCACCAAAAAAGGCTGATCCAGATCCAAAATGCCAGATGGCTTCCACTGCACGAGGGGGAAGGCGACCTGGAGAAAGGAAAGCGGAGAAAAATGCATCATTCACAAGAACTGACCTGAACACAAATACTGATATTCTCACACTGTTGTCCTCCACAAACAAAAATACACAGGGTTATTCACTAAACACTAAAACTTCTGACCGCAATGGCAAATCTTATGACGGTCAGAATTCTGTTGGCCTGAGCAAATCTGCAGCAAACGCCTGGATGCATTTGGTGTCTGGATTAAAATCAGTGATTTTGCATAGAATTCAGAAGTTTCACTAAGCGCCGGTTTTAATAAAATGTGTGACCAAATGCATCCAGCAGGATGCACATTCACAGAGTTTCGTTCATTTGGCTTGTGCAAAGGAACAATAATTTTGAGTACTAGTTGCAGCAATACATGCCCATTCGCTAGTTTAAGACATTTAGTAGATTTTAAATCTCCCTTATAGCAATATAGGGGTCTTATATTTAACTTGTTTTTTAAAATATTACATTATCATCGCACCTCCGAAGGTGAACTATTTCTCGCTGGCAGTGGGTAACTAGTTTGGATCTAGCATGGATTTGAGCAATACGGGTCAGATTTCAACCGTTCGGCAGTGTACGGTCCAGCTGAAACCAAAGTTGAGTATGTGTGGCGAAAAAGAGGCACAGCACACCAACATCAAAACCTCATCCCAACTGTGAAGTATGGTGGTGGGGGCATCATGGTTTGGGGCTGCTTTGCTGCGTCAGGGCCTGGACGGATTGTTATCATCCAAGGAAAAATTCATTCCCAAGTTTATCAAGACATTATGCAGGAGAACTTAAGGCCATCTGTCTATCAGCTGAAGCTCAACAGAAGATGGGTGTTGCAAGGACAATGACCCAAAGCATAGAAGTAAATCAACAACAGAATGGCTTAAACAGAAGAAAATATGCCTTCTGAAGTGGCCCAGTCAGAGTCCTGACCTCAACCCGATTGAGATGCTGTGGCATGACCTCAAGAAAGCGATTCACACCAGACACCTCAAGAATATTGCTGAACTGAAACAGTTCTGTAAAGAGGAATGGTCAAGAATTACTCCTGACCGTTGTGCACGTCTGATCTGCAACTACAGGAAACGTTTGGTTGAAGTTATTGCTGCCAGAGGAGGTTCAACCAGTTATTAAATCCAAGGGTTCACATACTTTTTACACCTGCACTGTGAATGTTTACCTGGTGTGTTCAATAAAAACATGGCAACATTTCATTCTTTGTGTGTTATTAGTTTAAGCAGACTGTGATTGTCTATTGTTGTGACTTAGATGATGATCAGATCACATTTTATGACCAATTTGTGCAGAAATCCATATCATTCCAAAGGGTTCACATACTTTTTCTTGCAACTGTAGTTTGAAGGGAGATAGTATCTCCTGTTCAGATTTATATTCTGGGCTCTGAATATTCAAAGTAATAAGAAAAGAAATGATAGCTCGCTAATATTTCTGGATGCAAATTCATAGCAGTGACACGTAACAACCCGCAAGAGGAAGCTGACCTTTTAGTTCATTCTTAAAGTTCATGTAGACGTTCCTGTGGCTTGACGTTCTGGGAAATGCTATCATTTTTAGTATCAGGATTTCTGATCTCCAGAAATCAAACTATAAAATGCATTGAAGAATATGGAAACTGCCCCGGTAAACTGGAAAATCTGAACTTGGCTACAATTAAAAATAGTGACTTATATTTCAAAGTTTAAAAATATGTTGTAATATTTATATCTAATTTATACTAGAGATAATAAAGGTGACAAACAACATAAATTAATGTATTAATAGGAGTAATCTACATATCCTCATCCATATTTATATTCTCTTTAATTCAAATTGTCATCCAAGCAGAGCCAAATCAAGATTGCAAAGGGTTTTTGGCAGGCCCACCGGGCCACCTTATTGGTTGGCTGTGGTTACATGTCATTGACTTGTATTTGTTTATAATGGCGCTGTTGGTGTATATTGGTTTAAATTTATGGTTATGTTAAAGGAACAGTCCAGGGCATATTTATCAGACATTGAAAAACATGCATTGAATGCATTAAATATGTATACATAATGTGTATACGTTTATTTGTCATGGTCTACCTTTTATTTCAATAGGCAGATCATTTTTTCCAAACCTGCTCTGGATTGTGATTCCTCTCCCCCCCGATGAAGAGAAATGTTTGTTTGGTCAACAGGAAGTTCTATTCTGTTATTTTGAGTGTGCTCTGAGGAATGTGTGATAGAATCATACGTAGGCGGCTGTCTCTGGCACCATCGGTAAGGCATGAAACATTCTAGACACTAACTAAAAGATGTCTTCCGACCAACCAGATCTGTAGATATGGACCTTGGTGGCCATTCTGCCTATAACATGCATCAAAAAAGGAGGGGGAAATATGAAAAAAATAATAATTATTTAAATAACCCGAACCAGGAATTTACACTATAGGATTTATCCAGAAATCACAGAATTGCTTAGTGAATTGCAAAACAAATTGCAAAATTAGCCAAATACTCAAACTATGGCTGAGTTGGAGACATTTCCTGAATCGGCCATGTTTTGCCTAAATTTTGCGATGAGCTTTTTCATTCACTATCATTCAGTGTTAAATAATATAATAAGAAAGGCATGTATTAGTGTTAATTTGCTATTGCGAAAAAATTGGAGGAGCACTGTGGGTAATGTGCCTAGCTAGCTCTTTTGATGTATTTTATTTCAATATTCATTTTAATTGTCTGTGAATTCTTCATTCTTACATTCATTAATAAATGTGATTAAAGTTTCTTCAGAATTGTTCTGGAAAAAATACCAAGCACTCAAAAAAAGCAGATCAAAGCAGTTGAATTCTCTTTAATATTTCTCACTTGAAGTCACTAGTTAATATATATTCACTGTAATGTTGGTTGAACCCCTGCTGCCTTTACCAGGACTGGTGGAATGGGAATTATCCACCGGACACATCCATTGATGGATACACAGTTGCCACAATGATATGTACTTGGTTAAGAAGTTATGATTTTTCTGCAATTCTAACGTAGATAATTTTTGCAGTGCAATCAGACACCATCCATTCAAGCCACCAATCACCAAAGTCAGACAATTCTAAGATTTTTTTCCAGGAGAGGACATATTTGTAATGTTTCCTCCATACTCTAGGACAGGCGTGCCAGAAAGGTAGATCCAACTAAGTTTTAAAACTACAACTTCCATGATGCATTGTCATTTTAAAGGCATGCAAAGACACACAAAGCATCATGGAAGATTTAGTTCTGCAACATCTGGGGGTCTACCTTTTGGGAACCCCTGCTCTAGATTTTCAGCCATCATAAAGCAGCAGGAACTGGGAGTCGTTGATCAAACATCCCATCCTCCAATACATCCACAGGTTCTTTTCTTTGCGGAACTAATAGGACAATTGTCAGCGGCTATTAGTGATGTACCGAACGGTTCGCTGGCGAACATCGCGTGTTCGCGTTCGCCACGGCGGGGAAACATATGCGCGGTTCGATCCGCCCCCTATTCGTCATCAATGAGTAAACTTTGACCCTGTGCCTCACAGTCAGCAGACACATTCCAGCCAATCAGCAGCAGACCCTCCCTTCCAGACCCTCCCACCTCCTGTACAGCATCCATTTTAGATTCATTCTGAAGCTGCATTCTTAGTGAGAGGAGGGAAACTGTAGCTGCTGGTGATTTGATAGGGAAATGGATAGCTAGACTAGTGTATTCAGTGTCCACTACAGTCCTGAAGGACTCATCTGATCTCTGCTGTAAGGACAGCACACCAAAAAGCCCTTTTTAGGGCTAGAAGATGAGTCTGCTTTTTTTTCCCTGTGTAATCTAATTGCAGTTGCCTGCCTGCCAGCATCTGTGTCAGGCTCACAGTGGATACTGTGCCCACTTGCCCAGTGCCACCACTCATATCTGGTGTCACAATAGCTTGCATTTAAAAATATGATTTTTTCACTGTAATAGATTGAATAGCAGTTAGTTGTCTGCAAGCGTCTGTGTGTCAGGCCTACAGCGTGTACTCTGCCAACCTCTGCCAGTGCACAGTGCCACTCATATCTGGTGTCACAATAGCGTGCATTTAAAAACATTTTTTTTCACTGTTATAGATTGAATAGCAGTTAGTTGTCTTCAAGCAGGTGTGTCAGGCCTACAGCGTCTACTCTGCCAACCTCTGCCAGTGCACAGTGCCACTCATATCTGGTGTCACAATAGCGTGCATTTAAAAACAAAAAAGTTTTTGACTGTAATCTAATAGCAGTCAGTGTCCTTCAAGCGGGTGTCAGGCCTACAGCGTGTACTCTGCCAACCTCTGCCAGTGCACAGTGCCACTCATATCTGGTGTCACAATAGCTTGCATTTAAAAACAAAAAAAGTTTTTGACTGTAATATAATAGCAGTCAGTGTCCTCCATAAGTGTGTGTCAGGCCTACAGCGTGTACTCTGCCAACCTCTGCCAGTGCACAGTGCCACTCATATCTGGTGTCACAATAGCGTGAATTTAAAAACAAAAAAAGTTTTTGACTGTAATCTAATAGCAGTCAGTGTCCTTCAAGCGGGTGTCAGGCCTACAGCGTGTACTCTGCCAACCTCTGCCAGTGCACAGTGCCACTCTTATCTGGTGTCGCAATAGATTGCATTTAAAAACCCAAAAACTTTTTTCACTGTTATAGATTGAATAGCAGTTAGTTGTCTTCAAGCGGGTGTCAGGCCTAGAGCGTGTACTCTGCTAACCTCTGCCAGTGCACAGTGCCACTCATATCTGGTGTCACAATAGCTTGCATTTAAAAACAAAAAACATTTTTGACTGTAATATAATAGCAGTCAGTGTCCTTCATAAGTGTTTGTCAGGCCTACAGCGTGTACTCTGCCAACCTCTGCCAGTGCACAGTGCCACTCATATCTGGTGTCACAATAGCTTGCATTTAAAAACAAAAAACGTTTTTGACTGTAATCTAATAGCAGTCAGTGTCCTTCAAGCGGGTGTCAGGCCTACAGCGTGTACTCTGCCTACCTCTGCCAGTGCACAGTGCCACTCATATCTGGTGTCACAATAGCTTGCATTTAAAAACAACAAAAGTTTTTGACTGTAATATAATAGCAGTCAGTGTCCTTCATAAGTGTGTGTCAGGCCTACAGCGTGTACTCTGCCAACCTCTGTCAGTGCACAGTGCCACTCTTATCTGGTGTCGCAATAGCTTGCATTTAAAAACAAAAACAGTTTTTGACTGTAATATAATAGCAGTCAGTGTCCTTCATAAGTGTTTGTCAGGCCTACAGCGTGTACTCTACCAACCTCTGCCAGTGCACAGTGCCACTCATATCTGGTGTCACAATAGCTTGCATTTAAAAACAAAAAACATTTTTGACTGTAATCTAATAGCAGTCAGTGTCCTTCAAGCGGGTGTCAGGCCTACAGCGTGTACTCTGCCTACCTCTGCCAGTGCACAGTGCCACTCATATCTGGTGTCACAATAGCCTGCATTTAAAAACAAAAAAAGTTTTTGACTGTAATATAATAGCAGTCAGTGTCCTTCATAAGTGTGTGTCAGGCCTACAGCGTGTACTCTGCCAACCTCTGTCAGTGCACAGTGCCACTCTTATCTGGTGTCGCAATAGATTGCATTTAAAAACCCCAAAACTATTTTTCACTGTTATAGATTGAATAGCAGTTAGTTGTCTGCAAGCGGGTGTCAGGCCTACAGCGTGTACTCTGCCAACCTCTGCCAGTGCACAGTGCCACTCTTATCTGGTGTCGCAATAGATTGCATTTAAAAACCCCAAAACTTTTTTCACTCTTATAGATTGAATAGCAGTTAGTTGTCTGCAAGTGGGTGGCAGGCCTACAGCGTGTACTCTGCCAACCTCTGCCAGTGCACAGTGCGACTCATATCTGGTGTCACAATAGCGTGCATTTAAAAACCCCAAAACTTTTTTCACTGTTATAGATTGAATAGAAGTTAGTTGTCTTCAAGCGGGTGTCAGGCCTATGTACTCTGCCAACCTCTGCCAGTGCACATTGCCACTCATATCTGATGTCACAATAGCATGCATTTAAAACCCAAACATTTTTTACACTGTTATAGATTGAATAGCAGTTAGTTGTCTTCAAGCGTGTGTGTCAGGCCTACAGCGTGTACTCTGCCAACCTCTTCCACTGCACAGTGCCACTCATATCTGGTCTCACAATAGCGTGCATTTAAAAACAAAAATGTTTTTTTCACTGTTATAGATTGAATAGCAGTTAGTTGTCTTCAAGCGGGTGTGTCAGGCCTACAGCGTGTACTCTGCCAACCTCTGCCAGTGCACATTGCCACTCATATCTGGTGTCACAATAGCGTGCATTTAAAAACCCAAAATCTTTTTTCACTGCTATAGATTGAATAGCAGTTAGTTGTCTTCAAGCGGGTGTGTCAGGCCTACAGCGTGTACTCTGCCAACCTCTACCAGTGCACAGTGCCACTCATATCTGGTGTCATAATAGCGTGCATTTAAAAACCCAAAATCTTTTTTCACTGCTATAGATTGAATAGCAGTTAGTTGTCTTCAAGCGGGTGTGTCAGACCTACAGCATGTACTCTGCCAACCTCTGCCAGTGCTAATTGCCACTCATATCTGGTGTCACAATAGCGTGCTTTTAAAAACAAAAAAAATGTTTTTTCACTGTTATAGATTGAATAGCAGTTGTCTTCAAGCGGGTGTGTCAGGCCTACAGCGTGTACTCTGCCAACCTCTGCCACTGCACAGTGCCACTCATATCTGATCTCACAGTAGCTTGCACGCATAGTACCACTAATCCAAAAAAAAATGACAGGCAGAGGCAGGCCACCCAGCAGGGGCCGTCGTGGTCATGGTGCTGTGATTCCCTTTTGCCCTAGAATAATGCCCAGTTTTCAGAGGCCACGTACCCTGAACTTGAAAAGTTCTGAGGACATACTTGACTGGCTAACACAGGACACCCAATCTTCTACAGCTTCCGCTCGGAATCTTGACGCACCATCCTCCTCCAGCTTAGCTTCGGGCACCTTTCAAGATACCACTCACCCGCCTGCCGCCACCACCAACACTAGCACCACAGCCGCTTCACTTTATCTGTCAGAGGAGTTATTTACACATCCGTTTGAAGAAATGAGTGATGCGCAACCATTATTGCCAGAGGATGTAGATAACAGGGATATGTCTCAGTCAGGCAGCATTACAAACATGGACATACGGTGTGATGATGATGATGTTGTACCCGCTGCTGCCAGTTTTAGATCTCCTTCTTGGGAGATTTTTTCTTTTTTCAGTTTATTAGCATACCTGGGTACAAGCCCTCGGTGGGGCTGGCACCACCACCTGACCACTTTTCCTCGTTTCTACCACTCATACCGCTTTTTCCATCTTTGAAGGGGTTTGGCGAAACAAAGACATAGTCATCTACTCGTAACAGGGATTAAACTGATAAGAATAGTACTACTTAACACACCTTATAATAACACAGAGAGAGGCAACGCAGAGTGAGGAGTCTGAAGAAGAGGAGTCAGAGGAGGAAGGTGGCTTTGAGGAGGTGGAAGACCAAACACAGCAGGCGTCCCAGGGGGCTTGTTGTCACCTTTCGGGGACCTTTGGTGTTGTACGTGGCTGGGTGGAGGAAGAGACCTTCAATTACATCAGTGAGGACAAGGAACGGGACATGGCTAGCTTGGTATCCAACCTTGTGCAAATGGGGAGTTTGCGGTTGTGCAAATGGACTGTTTGCGGTTGGTTGCGGTGCGTTAAACGGGGAGTTTGGTCTGTCACTGTGAAGAGGGCGTAACCCTTACACTACCTGATCGATACAACATCATACAGTAGGTCCCCCCCTCATTATTTTTATGGCCCCCACCCACCGCTCACGGGTGGGGGCGGGCGGGAGGACAGTAGGTTCCCCCCCCCCCCCTTATCCTTATTTACTGAATATTCCCCTGTATAACAATGTTTGGCATTTAGTGAATATTCCCTATTCTGCTCTGTGTCAGTGTGTATCAGGGTCTCTGAGGACAGGTGTCAATCCATATCTGCCAAGTGACCCTATGTAGGAGGAACTGTCCCTATTCTGCTCTGTGTCAGTGTGTATCAGGGTCTCTGAGGACAGGTGTCAGTACATATCTGCCAAGTGCCCCTATGTAGGGGGAACAGTCCCTATTCTGCTCTGTGTCAGTGTGTATCAGGGTCCCTGAGGACAGGTGTCAATCCATATCTGCCAAGTGACCCTATGTAGGGGGAACAGCCCCTTTCTGCTCTGTGTCAGTGTGTATCAGGGTCCCTGAGGACAGGTGTCAATCCATATCTGCCAAGTGACCCTATGTAGGGGGAACAGTCCCTATTCTGCTCTGTGTCAGTGTGTATCAGGGTCTCTGAGGACAGGTGTGAATACATATGTCAAGGTGTCAATATGTCATATGTCAGGTGTCATTCCATATCCATTGTGATTTAGGAATGTTAGGTGATTTCTGCCCTTTGTGGATTAAAATCAGACTCTGCATCAACTGTGTAATTTTCCATGGGAGTTTTGCCATGGATCCCCCTCCGGCATGCCACAGTCCAGGTGTTAGTCACCTTGAAACAACTTTTCCATCACTATTGTGGCCAGAAAGAGTCCCTGTGGGTTTTAAAATTTGCCTGCCCATTGAAGTCTATGGCGGTTCGCCTGGTTCGCCCAGTTCGCCGGTTCGCGAACATTTGCGGAAGTTCGCGTTCGCTGTTCGCGAGCCGAACATTTTATGTTCGCGACATCACTAGCGGCCATCCGTTCAAATCAAGGTATAGTGAGTTGGACTCAAGTATTGTACAGAACTGTCAGCTAATTTCTGTGGCTCACTTCTTGAACTATAATTGGGGTTGCAAGGATCACAGAGAGTTCCATTAACAGATTTCATGGGGTCGGTGAATCTTAAAAGAACCCCTTGATTTTTAATAACCATTAACTAAAATGTAGAATTTCCTTCACTAGTGAATATACTAGTAAATATAAACTACAGTAGTGATAGCAGTGTCTGTAACTTCAGCATCAATAGAAATGACAGATATTTTCACACCACATTACATTTGTTACAAATATGTCAAAATATAATTTAAGCTCATCACTACTTCAGAATCAATATAGACATTAGATTCATTACCAAGAATAGGTCCATATGCTTCATCAGACTAACAAAGTGCGTAAAAAGGCTGAAATCCCCCCTGCCCGTCCATCGATTATATTTTCAGTCACAATGTATAATGTGCATTTTGAATAATCATTTCTTGACATTTATTTTGCTGCTAATGCTGCCATTAGTCCAATTTACGTTTAAAAGTTGATTTATATTACTCAGATAAAACTCTGATAATACATAACGTCGCAATTAAGTATTCTAATATCAAATGTAGAAACATGAAAAAAGAGACCTAAATAACGAGTCTGAAAACTAGTTTTTGAATACTAATAGCAGTATAAAAGAACTAAACATTTTAATGCAGCGGAAATGTTCCTTGTTGAAGCAATTTCAGAAATATTCTATTATAAAAATTTGAACGGAGACATCAAGACACAGTAATAGAGCTCAGCATGAAACAATAATTAGGCTTCACTCTACTGAAAGAAGTGTCTAAATTCAATAGCATTAATTGGTGCAGTTTAAGAACACAGTATCTTGTTATGTAACTGTTTATACGCTTAATACAGCAAGTCCCACCTTGCTCAGCAGCGAGGGACAAGCCTGTGCAATTCAGGGCAAAGATTTATTTAGCATAATAATAGTCCTTACATTTGACTCTTAATGAAAGATTATTTTTTTTCTCTCTCTAACGCTTATCACGTTTGCTTAATAACCTCCAGGTAAATTGAATTTAGTCCCAGAACCAAGACAGCAGTTAATGATATAAGGGGAGAGGATCTTAAAATGTGCCAATAGGTCTCTCTGTGCTGCACACGAAAGTATAATGACACTCATAAAAACAAAAAACAAAAAAAAAAAACAAAGGCCTTTGGAAAGTAAAAAGAAATGTGATTTAGCTCTGAAAGTTTTATGAGTAGGTGATGTCAGGATAATTGGGTAAGAATGGTGAGGCTATTGATTTAACTGTCATCGGGATTTGTGCAGACGTCAGCTTGGGTGGTGGAAGTGGGAAGAAATTAGAGAGTGTAGTGTTCAATGCTCGTTTGTTTTCTGCATATTGACTGATGTAGCTGTTTAATTTGGACCTACCGATATTTGTGTGCATGCGTGTGTTCGATTTGTTTGTGTGTTAATACAAAAAAAATGGAAAAGAATGAGTGATTAATAAACCATGTATAATATGAAGAATGTAACAAACTAGACATATTTTTCGCAAAGTCCTGTATCTCTACATTTACAACCATTATTACCACGCTTACTATTGTTTAATCTTATCACCAACTCATTTATTTAGTTATTTTCCATTTCTCACTATAATATAATGATATTCTGTAGCAATGTCCATGCCTTATTTCCTTATATCGCTCTACCTTCTTCAGTCATTTAATGTTTTTGTTGCTTCAGATTTATAGAGTATTGTATGTTTTCAGTATATTAATGTGTGATGTATATCAACACAAACCTAAAAAACTTAAAATGTGTTAAAAAAAAACCAAACAACAAAACTTCAACCTCAAAGAGTATATTTTCTCCTCATACGACACAGTTTAACCTGTAATGGGACATCTCGTTGGGTTCTGCTCGTTATATAAATTAATGAGTGTCCTTTATGGTCTTGTAATTTTTGCTACATCATTTCTCCCATATGTTAATTCCAATATATCTCAGCTTGCTGACCTCTTCCCGTCCTTCTTGGACCATGTCACAACATGTATCTAAAGTCTTCACCTACTGACTGTTCACCTGTTACATTTGGAGAAGACTCATTCTAAAGACAGATTTCTATATCTAGACCACAAATGTTATTTTTGCAGTTGCAGAAACTTAATAACATTAATTATAGTAGAATCTCTATATTCTATTGTATCTATGTTATATTATATTGTATCTATACATCTAGACTAGAATTCACATTTTCTAGAGCATTTAGGTCTCTTTTTAATCAGAGCTTACCCTTTTATTTATCTTGGTAAGCCCAGAATCACATTTACTTGACTTGTCATTTACTTATTTTTCTTCTATTACTAATCCTCCATCTACCATCAATCAATGATGCAGCCAATACGCTTTGTACACGGCGTGTTGTCTTGTTGTTATCATTTAAAGTTGGAGGGTCGCTAGTCTCCGGCCCCTGACTTGTTGGACTCTGCGCACCTACCCCAATGATGTCATATCCAATGATGGTGTTTAACAGCATAAACACTTAAAGACACTTACGTATGACACAATCACTGTAAAAAAATCCAATCCGACAGATTTCAATTCAGCTGGACATACGCATGTCTAGGATGGGCTACAGTGGACAGGGATGGGCTGATTGTTAAAATGGACTTTGATTTTTATATTAGAGATATATTTGTGTAAATTAAAGCATTTAGATTTATGAAAGCTTTCCAGATTACCTTAATTCTTCACCATGCTGCTTGGCCTGATTATCAGGGCTGAATAGCTTGTTTAACTGATATACACTTAGCTAGTTCTCAGCTCACAAACATTGTCCTTTTCTGTATTGGTCTGTGACTGTGTGTATTGTACTTTATGTTTCCCTAATTGTACAGCGCTGCAATATATCCAGGCACTATAAAAATGCCAGTTATATAATCCCATGCTCTTGGCAATCACATAACACAACTTTCTTTTACCTCTTTTGCCCTGTAATAACTTGTGTGGGCAAACAGATGCTCATAGACTCCACAGACTGCTTTACTCACACAATGGCTATGGGAGCGTTTCTTGTGCGATGTGCATGTGGACCCAAAGAAGCTGAACTGTATTGGTCTGAAGGAAGTGGTGCATAATTACACAACAGCCATTGGTAAAAGGTTAAGACCATCAAAAAGGACACGGAAGACTGATTGCAAGGCATACACATACAAATCATACATAGGGAGAATTTAGCTGATTAATCACTATGTTTCCCTTAAAAAGTATAGTTTGCTGAATTTAATAACGATTTAAGGATTTATTAAAGATTAACAGAACGTTTTATAAGAAGGTGATGGGCATTTGGCAGGCCTAACAAAGGTGCCTAAAAGACAAGAGTTAGAGGACAGGCAGAATGTTGGGGGCCAGGAACAGACCAATTGCTGTCTGGTTAGTTGTGGGGCCTTGGAGGGTTTTATAATGAATTCTAAAGGCTCTATAAAGTCAGACTAAGGATTGGAAAAGTCGACTTTACAGAAAAAGTGCAAGATGAGTGGATCGCAGTCATCAAAATGTGAGATGATTAGCACCCAGTGATAAAAAGGATACAAGACAAAGAAACCAGTGCGATAATTAAACTATATTACTATATTCATGTAAAACCTTCCCAAATCTCACTGATCCCAGAGATATTTGTTATCATTACTTCCCATTTTAATTATAGTTGCATAAATGTTTTAACAAAAACAATCTAGGCCATTTATTAAATAATTCTGCAATAAACACAACATTGTCTTCCCCCTACCTGAGAACATTATACCATTTCTCAGTATCGAAATATCAAAGAACTGTATCGAGGTTTATTGAGATTCAACCCCTTTAATATGCAAATTGTCAATTATACACAACAGCTTCTTGTGATCCAGAGACGCTGCGGCAAGGCAAGTTGGTGTGAGTTATTTAAACATGAATGGCGGCTTTAATGGTTGTTGGTCCATTCCATTTTACGACTTTGATAATCTGCTTCATGCATTTTTATTAGTGTTAATGAATGGTAAATGTGATTTATTTCATTTTTAATGGTGTGTAGAAAATATTAGGAGCAGTGTTAAAGTGCCATAAGTATGCAAATATGAAATGTGTACTCTAATATCCATTCTTAACTAGTGTCTATCTCCCCAAATCATTAGGGCAATAGATATATGTCTAATAAGCTGAGACACTCATCAGAGAACGTATGGAAAAGGCGTTCAGTGCACACATTATAGCTATATCTCCAGGTAACAATGACCTTTCAAATACATATGCCTGAAGTTTGTCAGGCAACTATATTTACTGTATATATGGTTAGGCCCACATTGAGCTATATTGTGTGCATACTAGTGGTGTTTGGGGAATCTGCACTCCCAAAACATGCATATTCTTTACAAAGAACCACAACAGAGGTAGGCAATCCAGATGGTGTGCACTACATATCACATAATGCTTTTACAGCCATAATATTGGCAAAGCATAATGGGATATGTAGTCAAAAACATCTGAAGTGTGGAAGGTAACCTATCCAAGATGGGCGAACTGAAAAATAAATTATAAATTGTATAGTTGAAATGTTCTTATCATTCAATTTTGACCTTTCTTGGCTGAAATTCAACAGCACAATCTATATACTAGAGGTATTCCTATCTTAATGTGAATACCATCTGTAGACAATGTGCTTGCACTAAGAAGAACAGTGAAGTTTTATGCAATTTAAAAAATGTATCAAATATTTATTGGTTGCACACACAACTAATATTACAGATCCAAAGACCCTTTCCATGTATTGTAACCAACAGTAAAAGTCAGTAGGCAAGATCCCCCCATAGATAATGATTATGGTATATTGCATACAGTAAAAAACAAAGAAAAAAAGTTACCTGCGCTCTCTCCTTAATCCCTATGTATATTTAAACAAATATAGTTTATTTAGTTACTCCAATGGCCATTGGAGGGAATGCCCGCCTGCCAACGTCAAGGCAGACCTCCCTAAGCGGCCATATTTATTTAACATAACTTGTTATCTTTTCTGTTTAATTTGTGAACCATGTTAATTTTATTTTTCTACCTAAATAATTACCTCATAATGCCATCTTGCTGCCCTTTTAAGGCCTTTTAAGGCCCATTCTGACTTTAAAAATAAATATATTCCTTTTTAAGCCAATTAATCCATTTAGATTACTCACCCCCCCGCTGTAATCCAGCGCTGAGATAGTCCGATCCTTTCTCCCACGTATGACACCGTTAAAGGGCCACAACCTACAAAAACGCATGGGCGCAAAGAAGGTAGAAATCCCTTTCCTGCACAGTGGGAAACTGGGGTGTGCTCAGAATATCTCTGAATTTGATTGGCTGCTGTCATTGACTGTCCTTTTCAGCCTTGTTTTTTTTTTTTTTAAATATCTTATACAATGATACATGGATCATATTTTTAAACAGCAGCAATTCTATATGTCAAATAATACTTAGTATCTGAAAAATTAAATAAGAGTTAAAAGGGAGGAATACATATTGGGGATGAAATAAAAGCTAAACAATTTACGTGCATGCAGCAAAGATAATCCACAAACGTCTTAAAATTGTTCTGCAGTGGTGATGGTAGGGGATGCAACCTAGACAGCCATTTAGAACACTCCTTAGCAGAGCATGGCATCATAGTTCCAGAATTTTCCTCCTAAATGGCATATAGTTCGATGCCTTCGGAGTGCCATATATAGAATAGTTTGATGTTAGTTTTATTAATCACAAAAACTGCATTGTACATCACCCATGCTAATATAAAAACAGAAGGAGTGAAATGCGTTGACACATATTTATATCAAAATAGAGTGATGCATGCAAATACTCAGGTATACACCCAAGGCCAAATGCTAATAAAATAAATAAAACTTTTCCTGATACATGTTATTAGCTTCATGTCACACGCATTTCACTAGCTGTAAACTACCTTCTTATTATAAATGGAGTTGCCTGTAAGTAGCTAATAACTGCCTGCATAGCCTCAGAATGCATTGGTTGCAACAGAAAACTTTCACTTGAAGAGAATGACATTTTGGCCATCGATAGTTGCAGTATAACGTGCTGGGGGACGGCTGTGTCAAGTTTTGAAGAGGAAACATCTTGCTATTTCAATGCACTTAATATTTTTCTAGCTTTTGAATTGCTGCACTTTTTATCTTGACAATGAAAGAAAAAAATTGTGCGCAAGACCATTACACCAGATTTCTCAAAGCAATATTCCGAATTGCTTTCAGAGCGTGCCATTTCTTTGATAAATTGCCTAATGCCTTTGTGTTTACTGTCAGGAGAGTTTAGCAGATAGAAACCCTCCGACAGGAATATAGAAACATCTGTAAAACTGAAAAGTATAAAGGAAAGCTTTTTGTTTCAATTTTACCGTTAACCCATTCAGTGCCAGACACGAGCCGCTCATTTTGTTAAAGTTTGGCAGTGATCAGGTCAACAGGACAGATTTATCAAGTTAAGATAAATGCTATTCCGGAGCTCAATAAGAAGAAAGCACCATGGAAACCAACAGAACTCATCTCATAACATTGCAGATTGCTCCAGAATAGCACCTGTTGTTCCTTGATAATTCTCCCCTTAAAGGACCACTATAGTGCCAGGAAAACAAACTCGTTCTGTGAAACTGCTATGTTTACAGCAGGCAGGGTTAATCCTCGATGGACCTGGCACCCAGACCACTTAATTGAGCTGAAGTGATCTGGGTGCCTATAGTGGTCCTTTAAATGTTTAGTGAAGCACAGTATTAGATTACTTTTATTAAACTTTAAAAATGATACAAATATTTGTCTGTTTAATGCAAAATATTTGTAAAAATAGTTTGCGACCCATGGAAGCCCAGAGAGGCCATGCATTTTTCTCGAGATAACAAATCGGATAAAAAAATATAAAAAATGAATGGACTTTAGGCTTCGTAGTGACTAATACAAATAGTTTTGATTACTCTGGACACTCAGGACCTGTTTCATACCAGGAAGCATATATGCATTTTGATTTATATAGATATAATTTCAAACCACAGAGCCTATCGCTAAATCAAACTGGGAATCCATAACTCATACATAGTAGACACATGCCAAAATTGACTCAAAATATGAATAATTAAAACAAGGTATTTTAAATTGGTTACAAAATGGCAAGTGGCTTTACTTACTTTTTTTTTTGCTTATTTGGCTGAATAGGCAAAACCACTTGCATTGTGGTAACCACCTATCCAATTATTTCCTTTTTCCAAACAAATCCAGAGGCAGAAATCTGAATTTAATAGAAAACTGGTCTGCACAGTACTGTACATGGTTGCTGGGATGTAAATCTCTGTGTAATTTTATAAGGGAGAATTTACGGGGGAAGTCATATGTTGGTCCTGATCCGTAAGTTGGGTCCTAGGTGACAGAAGCTTCTATTTACCGAAATACGTTTTCTTGTTTTTTTCCATTATTTTTGTTTCAACAAATAAGAAGTTTATTTGTAGAACAAAAATAATAATAATAAAAAAAAAAACAACAAGAAAACTTATTCCGGTAGATAGACGCTCCTGTCAGCCAGGTCCCAAAATGATATGTTAACAATAAAAATCAGATTTTTATGCACTATGACACATACTTTATTTTATAGTAACACGCTAACAAGGTGAGTGGAAACTACTGTGTACGAAAATATTAAAAGCAGAGACAAATAACTGAAAACTCCAGTGAGTACCAGTGAATTTAATAAATATTGATCAATCGCCTTTTTCCAGCTAAATGGGGCTGGCGTGATTTAGTTCAGTCTGCACTTAAAGTAGATAGGAGCATAATAAAAAAATTGTAGATTTATGCTAAAATCTTTTCCGAAAGCCTCCTCTTGATTTGATGAACCTCGTTTGATTAATAGTTTATTCTCACTTTTAGTCTTTGTTCAGAAGTAGCAGTTCCTTCAACAAGACGTGTAATAGATCACTAGGATCTCATTGTCATGTCCTCTAAAATGTTACAATGTTTCACTGTGTAATTGATGTTCCCACAGAATAAAGAATATATTAAAACATTAACTTTAGAAGATTGAAAATAAATTACACTTAGAATTGCACATACAGTATAAAATGTATAGAGTGTATGATCTTACAGCAATGATAGCCTAACAATATATATATATAAATATTTGTCTACATCAAATCCTTATAGATTGTAAGCTTGTTTGAGCAGCGCCCTCTTCATATCTCCGTGCTAAAATCTCAAAGAGCTGCGGAATATGTTGACGCTATATAACCACTGCACTATACTACACATTACACTACACATTAATCCATAGTCTACACTACACATTAACCCCTACACTACACATGAACTCTTACACTACACATTAACCAGTACACTACACATTACACCTACTTTACACTATACATTAACCCCTACACTACACATTATACCTACTTTACACTACACATTAACCTCTACATCACACATAAACCCCTTCACTATACTACACATTAACCTCTACACTACACATTACACCTACACTATACTACACATTAATCCATAGTCTACACTACACATGAACTCTTACACTACACATTAACCCCTACACTACATATTAACCCCTGCACTACAAATTAACTCTTACACTACACATTAACCCCTACACTACACATTAATCCATAGTCTACACTACACATTAACATCTACACTACACATGAATCCATAGTCTACACTACACATTAACCCCTACAGTACATATTAACTCCTACATCACACATTAACCCCTACATCACACATTAACCCTACACCACACAATAACCCCTACACTACACTACACAGTAATTCCTACAGTACACATTAATCCATACTCTACACCACACATTAAACCTACACTACACATTAACCCCTACACTATACATTAACCCCTACACTATGCATTAACCCCTACACTATACTACACATTAACTCCTACACTATACTACACATTTACTCCCACACTACACATTATCCCCTACACTATACTGCACATTAACCCTACACTACAAAATAACCCTACACTATACTACACATTAACTCATACACTACAAATTAATCCTACACTATACTACACATGATCTACACTATACTACACATTAACCCCCACACTACACATTAACCCTACACTATACTACACATTAACCCCTATACCACACATTAATCCTACACTATACTACACATATTATCCCTACACCACACAATAACCCTACACTATACTACACGTTAACCCCTACACTATACTACACATTAACCCAAAACTACACATTAAACCCTACACCACACATTAACCCTACAATATACTACACATTAACTCCTACGCTACACAATAATCCTTCACTATACTACACATTAACTCCTCCACTACACATTAACCCCTACACTATACTACACATTAACCCCCACACTACACATTAATCATACACTATACTACACATTAACCCCTCTACCACACATTAATCCAACATTATACTACACATATTAACCCTAAACCACACATTAACCCTACACTATACTGCACATATTATCCCTACACCACACAATAACCCTACACTATACTACACGTTAACCCCTACACTATACTACACATTAACCCAAAACTACACATTAAACCCTACACCATACATTAACCCTACACTATACTACACATTAACTCCTACGCTACACAATAATCCTTCACTATACTACACATTAACTCCTCCACTACACATTAACCCCTACACTATACTACACATTAACCCCCACACTACACATTAATCATACACTATACTACACATTAACTCCTCTACAACACATTAATCCAACATTATACTACACATATTAACCCTAAACCACACATTAACCCTCCACTATACTGCACATTAACTTCTCCATTACACATTAACCCCTCCACTATACTACACATTAACCCCTACACTATACATTAACCTCTACACTACACATTAATGTAATATGTGTTATTATTTCCTGTATTAAATGGTTTATAATGCATGGTTTAACTGTGTTCAGTCTCTCTCTCCCTTCCTCTCTTAATGTCGAGAGAAAATGGGCCATATTATCATACAAGGAAAGCTAACTGGAGCTATTTTCTTTGATTTTGCAAAGGCCTTTGACACAGTACACCACGACATTCTACTGCACAAACTCAAAAACTCTTGATTGTTCGCTAACCTGGTTTCGATCGTACGTATCGGATCGCTTGCAATATGTGTCCATTTCTGACAGGGACTCCCTCCCTCTCCCAGTCACATGTGGTGTTCCCCAAGGTTCCATTCTCGACCCCTACTATTCACATTATTTATAAATGATCTGCCTAATGTCTGCAAATCCTCAAATTTACACATGTACGCAGACGACGCAGACGACCCAGTGATCTATGTGAGCAAATCCGATCTACCGCAGCTTGAGGCTGTGCTCCAAAACCAGTTAACAGGTAGAAAAGTGGATCACAAAAAACAAACTCTTCCTAAACACTGACAAAACTGTCACAATGATCTTTGGAACAGTACCTAAATTACACAATTCCCACCTATCCATCCAAACAAATTCAAATATCACACTGACCACAGTCCACTCTTTCAAATACTTGTGTATGATGTAAGACCCCAATCTATCTTTTGGCCTCCACATAGAAAAACCCTGCATCTAAACTTTATCCAAAACTAGATGCCCTGTACAGAAACAAATCCTGCCTAAGCCCTACAGTAAAGGAAAAGATTGTACAGCAAACGCTGATGCCAATCATTGATTATGGGGATGTAGTATATGCATCTGCACCGCAATCCCACATTAACCCCTTAAGGACCAAACTTCTGGAATAAAAGGGAATCATGACATGTCACACATGTCATGTGTCTTAATAAACTCAATACATTGTACAACTCGTTCTGCCGATTTGTGCTACAATGTAATTACAGGACTCACCATTGTGACATGCTAAAAGAAATAAACTGGCTGCCGCTGGAATCCAGACGCACCCTTCATCTTTCCAGCCTTGTGTTTAAGAGCTTTTTTTGGGAAGCTCCCACCCTACCTGAACAAAATGCTCTCCTCAGCTTTTCCCACCTCCTATAACCTCCGATCCAGTACCAGCACTTTATTTAGTCTACCTCAATACAAAACGAAAGCGTCCCGATCCTCCTTCTCCTACAGAGCGCCGCAATTGTGGAACGACCTCCCACACACTTTAAAATCTTCCCCAAGCCTAGAGTCCTTTAAGAGATCCTTCTCTACATACCTCAAAACAGAATGCACATGTCATGGGTGATTATAGATTTCCTACCTGTTCTATAGTAAATTTTGTATATATTGTGTATAAATATTGTTTTTGTATTTTGTATTTGTATTGTATTTGTATTTTATTGTACCCTAATGTAACAATGCAATGTTTTGTGGACCCAGGACATACTTGAAATCTAGAGAAATCTCAATGTATCTTTCCTGGTAAAATATTTTATAAATAAATATATCATATCATATTGTACCTGTAATTATTATAATTCATAGCCAAATTTGGAAGGTACAATGAACAAATATAAACAAGTATCTTTTACATTGACTGACTGCTATAAAAGTCAATAAACTCTATTTTACCAGGAAGGATACATTGAGATTTCTCTCGTTTTCAAGTATGTCCTGGGTCAAAAAAACAACCCATTATTTAGATACCATTTGTGTTGTCAATCAGCTTTTAGTGATAGATTCCTGGCTGTCAAGAAAGTCATAGGCCAAAACAGACCGCCACAAATGATCATAGACTTCCTGGATATTATTAAGTTATCATTAAGGCACCAACATATTACACAGTGCTGTAATTGGAGAAGTAATATTTTACTACCTGCAAAACCAATTTATCTTTTCCCACCAGCTCAGTAGCACCATAAAACATGGACAGATATCAAAAAGTAATAAGAAAAAAATATGAAAGACATAACGATGCCAGGAAAACTTCAAAGACAACTTTAAAGCAGGAGACATAAAGTGAAACATATGAAGCTCCGATATCTCAAGATGAATTTAGCAAACTTGGTATTCCTCATTCTTCGTATAAATGGATTGCAGATTCAAGGTGCCTTTCTGTCTAATATTTAATGTTCGGCTTTTGTAGTAACAAATGACAACACATAAAAAAAGCTCAAAACCAATCACGAGAATAAAAGCAATAAAAGTAGAGTTATTTGCATTCTGGAGATGCCGATTCCTTTGTTCTCTGTCACTCGAGAATGTGAAAATAGGTCTTCGGGTTTTCCGTGCTTTGGATTAAATGTGTAAAGAAGTAAGCCCATTAAAATGTGTTTGATACATGCAAAGAGCAGTGAATTTGCATCGCTCATCATGATTTTAATAACAACTCCAGCAAGTTCTCACCAAGTAAGAGCCATGGAAAAATAAATCGTGTTAGCACGGTAGTTGCTTTGAAGACGGCAGCGGATGCAGGGATGATAATATTCACTTCTATATTTTGTCTTCTTAACCACAAACATCTTTAAGATACCAGACGATATATACATAAGTATTCTATTGTGTTCAGAAATGAAAATTAACCATATCTTACATTTTATTTGAACCTCAATAGTTTTAAACAGAGAAAAAGCACAAGTCAAAAACTTGTAAGATACTTTTTTTTTTTATGCTGCCGTGTCAACAAAAACATCCCTCCTATCACGTGATTGCAGACTAGAATTTGTCAGCCCCTAAAAAAAAACATTCAAGGTGCAAATCTTGACCAGGGTTTTAAAAAATTACAAAATGTTAGGACTTACATGGCTGAACCAGGGCTCTCTTTACTTTAGTTCTGCCACTAGAGAGAAAGCTATTACATTTTACAGAACTTTACAGAATAATTATCTGAAACTTTGCTGGTTTTGTCATGAAGAAGAGGGAAGCCATTTTCTTGTAGCCTCCGCTTGCTGTTTGGTCTTACGTCGGTCTCTGGATGAGAAATAGCATAAACACCACCTGACATGGCCAGCCCTCCTATTCCTGCTGATATCATTGATTTTACCGGAGCCCTTTCAGTTAATTACATTTTTCAATATATGGATTTAATATTTGTCAGTGCTTTAGCGAGAGAGAGGCCTATTGACAGTCATGCACTACGAAAGAGTTATATCAGACTTTCCATACAAATAGAACAAACAATTACAATATGTTGGATTCATTGTATGAGAGTATTTTTGTAATGAAACAAGTAAATGTAATCAATGTTATGTTTATGAAAATTGTCACAAAATAGAACCATTCTAGCATGCTGAAATGACAAGGTGTCTGCCATTTTGAATCTCATGTGACTCCTCATGACGTCAGGAATCCTATCGATGTTGTGTAGACTTTTTCAGAAATTTGTTCCCGCCAGTTGGATGAATCCAATGCCATTTGATCCAATTCAGCTTGTCTGACATTTACTTTTGGAGTTTTATTCAATGAATGACCCACAGGTAACTCTCAGGCGACACAAATCTACCAAATATGGATTTAAAGGCATCTGATTGGTCCGGACAAGCCAAAAGTTGGATGCTAAGTGCTGTCCTGTGGATTTTCTAATTCTCCTATGATTAGTTTTTCGACCCTCCAATCCATGTGTCATTTGACAGATTCAGGCATGATGAACCAACATGCACGTACATTCTGGGCACACAGGAATATCACTGATCAATGAATACATTTTCATAATAAAATCAATCTTTTTTCAATTTAAAAAAAAAATACAAATTCTGAATGCATGGAGATAGATAGGGGGTGTATCAAAATAACTTTGTTTTCAATGCAATCCCTATCTAAATTTACTATAAAAGTTTTTTTATCTCCTGCTTTGTAAAATTTACTTTAATTACATGCAGGGTCTAGCAAGCTATTAACAGTGTAGAAGATAGGATATTATAAATTAGACTGAATTTGCAATAAAGGAAATGCAAACATTAGATGACTCTTACAAGTGTTTAAGAAGGCTATGCAAGTCACATGCAGGGAGGTAGGACCAGAGCAACATAAACAAAGTGCTTTAACTCCTAAATGGCAGAGAATTGAGCAGTGAAACTGCAGGGGCATGATCTACACACCAAAGCTACTTCATTGAACTAAAGTTGTTCAGGTGACAATAGTGTCCCTTTAATTCACAATTTCACGTGTAGGTGAGAAATGCGTATTAACTTCTTCATCAAATCCTCTTGCGGTTTATACTATTTAACTGTATGGAGTAACAAAGTATTTATATTTTTCTACACATTGCTGTTTGCAGTTTTAGAATATCATTGGAGAAATTCCAACTTCTTCTGTTCCAAGTGTTTTACACAGAAAGCACATCTTCCAAGCACATCTTTTGTATGAGTTCTCTTAACTCACTTTAGCTATTAGACAGCACTTGGTATACGACCTGTGCACCAAGAGTAACTGTATCTACTTTCTCTAAATTCACGTTTTATTGCTGAAAACATATTAAAGTGTTTTGTGACCTTTTATATGGCTTTTGGGGCGAGCTTCTCTCCGGTACATTTCTCTGTTTTATATTAAGTTTTATACATGATTTTTATATCTATTTGTAAATACAAGTGCACTTTCCTGGTTTGCCTGACCAGCATTTTTTTCAGAATAATAGCAAAAATAATATTTCATTTTGTAACAATATTGCTTTTCAGCAACTTTGTGGATAATCTTCTACATTCACAAAATAATTGAAAGGAACAGTCAAGCCCAATAATTTATGGGTTCATAGATCAAATTATAAATCTGACTATTTTCCACAGAGCTCAGATTATTTTATGATTTTTTTGGTAGCACCACATATAAGACACGGCACAGTCGGGGAGCGTGGTCTGACTGCAATGGCGACTGGACGTGTTTTCTGAATGCTATTCTTGAATCTACAGGCAGCACCGCTGTACTTCATGAAAACACTAAGCACAACATGCTCAAAATGGCAGATCCTGCATGTCGCCAGGTACATCTGGGTGAGAGGTTCAGAGTTCTTCTTAATCTGGAAAGCATCTTTGAAATATTTTGGATGAAGCATCAACACAGGTATCTCATGGCATCTCCACAAGCTCTACCTCCCTACTCACCAGCAGGTTCACACAGACGACCCATGGACCGGTGCAGGACTTCAGGCCCTATAGCAACATCTCTTAGGTGGCGAAGAATACACAAACAACACACCGGAAGGGTGATGCACTGGCCCTACATTAATACTGGCACACAAAGGTCAAGATATGGGATTCCTAAGCAGGCTGAAGCAAGGAGGGGTACACAAAGCACGAAACAGGGACTAACCTATACTGTGAGATCCGTCTAGATATGTTTACTTAGCATATTTACTAACCTGTCACCATACCATTTAAAACATTGGTCATGTCTTTACTAATTGTCCTATCACATGTAAGAGATGTTTCTTGACTCCCTTGTCAACTGCTGTTGGGGCATGACAAGCCGTTATGTATTCTTATGCACAGCAAAAAAAACCAAAAAAGACACGGCACAGACAACTGTCTGGATTAGACAGCTGGCATGGGACTGACCATTAGATCTCTTCTCCAACACATATATGCCACTGGCACAATAGGAACCATTGTCTGAAAATGTATTCGTAAACAGGACTATACATAGGACACAAGGTCATGCATTTAGACTGGAAGAAGGACGAATAAAGGTTTTCTTATTGTAAGAACAATATGGATGTGGAATTCTCTGCCTAAAGAAGTGGTTTTATCAGAGTCTGTATACATGTTTAAACAGCAACTAGATGCATACTTGCAAAAACATAATATTGAATGTTAAAGAATTTTATCTGTAGGGTAATAGCTTCTCAATCCAAGGATAAATCTGACTGCCATTCTCGGGTCAAGAATAATTTTTTTTTCTTAGTTTGTTGCAAAATTTGAAGTGCTTCAAACTGGTTTTTTTTGGCCTTCTTTTGGATCAACAGCAAAAAACAGATGTGAGGAAGGCTGGACTTGATGAACACATGTCTCTTTTCAGCTATATAACTATGGAACTTTGTACAGGCATTCAAACTGTCATGCATATGTACAGGTATTCACACTAACACATATATGTACATATATTCACACGTACACAAGCAGGTGCAATGAGGTCATTTTTAACAGATTGATGGTTAATTCATTGAACTGGTAACATTTTTGGGATGGATTATACATGACCAGGTATACTTTATTTCTACTCTATTACACCTTTTCTATTATACTTTTAAAATGTCTCTCGAATTATACATAGCCAAACTGATAACTTTGAACATAAATGAATATCGCAATCATATGATAATAAAAGAAGGGAGTCTAATTTCGTGAAATACGGCAAACATATGATCGAATTATTTTTTCATTTTTTCATGTTTTTCATTTTTTTATGTTTCTCATCTGAAAACTATTATGCCCCTATGACCAATGATGAACTATATATATCATACTACAAATTATATTTGCTTAAACCCTCATCAAAGGTTAAACGTTTAGAAATCCCTTAATTAATGTACAATTCTATCAGTTCACCATGATCCACTGAACTTATCTAATTTGCAAAGCATGAATGATTACATAACATCGAAACGGGTTTTATTTTTTTCACTAAACAACTCTAGTGAAGCAAAGGACAAAAAAGTAACGCACTAAGCAGCCTCCATTTCTAACTCGAGTGTTAATTTATTGATTATTTATTTTATTTATACGATTGCGTTTATTGAATTAAATTATATGGATTATTGAGGTTATTGAATATATGTTGAAATTAAACTCTCATGACTCTCAGGATTGCAGAGAATAATGGGAACTCTAGTTTATCATTTAAATTAAATAGATTTTATTTGATTTATTGTTGCGGCACAAATATAGATACAGACATTCTAAATCATAGCAAGGACACAGTGCAAAAATATATTCCGGTAAAACCATTAACTATAAATTATACTGTCAAAAACAAATGCAATTAACAAAGCCTTCTCTTTATTCTCTCTATAAAGTATTTATAAAGGATCAAAATATACCGTTGTAGATTTCTGTAGTTCATTTCCTTCAGGAACTCGTCCAACTTCAACTTGAATTTCCGTAATGAATCTTCTATTGCAATTTCCTTGGGATTCAAATTCCTCAGACTGGCTCCTCTCTGGATCGCTACCAAACGTAATACCTTCTTGGCTGCGGTTTTTCACTTATTTTTGCTCTGCCCTAACAAGAGTTCGGCTGTTTAATTTCTTACCGTGATCTTAGTTTTTTTTTTTTTTTGGACCTAATAAATATCACTTACACTGGAAATTGGAAAGTTGGCTTTAGCCTGGTTGATTTTTGCCAGCCCACCAAAATAATCTTTGAAGAAATAGATTATTGAAAACCACTCAAAAAAGTTTTTGTTTTTTTTTCTGTTTATTTTCTGTTAGAAGTAAGAAGAAGTCATTAACCCCTTAAGGACACATGACGTGCCTGACATGTCATGATTCCCTTTTATTCCAGAAGTTTGGTCCTTAAGGGGTTAAAGCCCAGTGGTAATTAAAAACTGGCATCAACATTTTTGGAAGTAAATCATCATGTGGCTATTAGTTTGATCACATTTTTTGAGGATAAGTTGGACATTAAGGCATTTCCATCAGATGCATAGTATATCGGCAGCATCTTTGCATTGTCCCTAGTAGAGTCCCAAGAAGTATTAGGATAATTTTACTAGAATAAAAGAGACATACACAAATCTATTGGGCCTTTTCGGTTGTTCTGGTTGCAATTCTTTTTCCAGTATTGTTAACTACAGACCAGATTTGTGGACAATGAACATTTTCAGTTCTTCTGAATTGATACTTCTGATTTTCAAACTTTTTAATTTGAAAACTGCCGGGGAAGCCATAAAATGAAGGTTAAAGATCCCGTAATGTTCCTTTAACCCCCCCCCCCCCAAAAAAAAAACAACAACCAACTATCAAACTATAAATGTGTATTTTAAAATGAGTGTTAGGTGGCAGAGGCGACTAGACTTGCGCACTGTGAACATTGTTTGATTCTTCTGAACTGATATGACTTGGATTTTTTTTAATTTTTGGTTATGAAGAATTTTGATCAAAGTTCAATTTGAGATCCTGTTATTCAAAATGAGATTCTGCCGAATTTCGATTCTGACCGATCCAAATCTCCAGTTCTATTACAGACCACACTTGTGTTTGCATATATGTGTCATGTATAAAAAAACTGCTAGGAATAGGAATTTATAATTAGAGAATTATAACTGTGGACTTTACACCTAAAAAGGTGAAGGCATTGAATTGCTATAATGGCAGAGGAACAAGCAAAACTGCAAAATATATATAATTTAATGAGAAGAGAGGAGATCTTTAGTAAATCAATTAATTTCTTCACACTATGATACCAATATGAATATACCGGTAGTTTTATTTTGCATTTTGAATCGGTTCAGAGCTTTATGTTTTTCTATTATGCTAGCATCATTTCTATTAGACTTCTAAATCAAGATAAAGTCTGTATTAAATGTTTGTTGCACACATTCTTACACGTAAGCTATAGTGATGTCCCGAATGGTTCGCTGGCGAATAGTTCCTGGCGAACATAGCGCGTTCGTGTTCGCCACGGACGGCGAACATATGCGATGTTCGGTCCGCCCCCTATTTGTCATCATTGAGCAAACATTGACCCTGTACCTCACAGTCAGCAGACACATTCCAGCCAATCAGCAGCAGACCCTCCCTCCCAGACCCTCCCACCTCCTAGACAGCATACAATTTAGATTAATTCTGAAGCTGCATTCATTTTTTTGTTTTTGTGTGTTTGTGTTTATTATACATTATCCTCCATAGCCAGTAACCTGTGTTTATTATACATTATCCCCCCATAGCCAGTAACCTGTGTTTATTATACATTATCCCCCCATAGCCAGTAACCTGTGTTTATTATACATTATCTCCCCCATAGCCAGTAACCTGTGTGTATTATACATTATCCCCCCACAACCAGTAACCTGTGTTTATTATACATTATCTCCCCACAACCAGTAACCTGTGTTTATTATACATTATCCCCCCACAACCAGTAACCTGTGTTTATTATACATTATCCACCCCATAGCCAGTAACCTGTTTATTATACATTATCCCCCACAACCAGTAACCTGTGTTTATTATACATTATCCCCCCCATAGCCAGTAACCTGTGTTTATTATACATTATCCTCCCATAGCCAGTAACCTGTGTTTATTATACATTATCCCCCCACAACCAGTAACCTGTGTTTATTATACATTACCCCCCCCCCATAGCCAGTAACCTGTGTTTATTATACATTATCCCCCCATAGCCAGTAACCTGTGTTTATTATACATTATCCCCCCATAGCCAGTAACCTGTGTGTATTACACATTATCCTCCCCATAGCCAGTAACCTGTGTTTATTATACATTATCCTCCCATAGCCAGTAACCTGTGTTTATTATACATTATCCTCCCCATAGCCAGTAACCTGTGTTTGTTATACATTATCCCCCCATAGCCAGTAACCTGTGTTTATTATACATTATCCCCCCATAGCCAGTAACCTGTGTTTATTATACATTATCCCCGCATAGCCAGTAACCTGTTTATTATACATTATCCCCCCACAACCAGTAACCTGTGTTTATTATACATTATCCCCCCATAGCCAGTAACCTGTGTTTATTATACATTATCCTCCCCATAGCCAGTAACCTGTGTTTATTATACATTATCCTCCCATAGCCAGTAACCTGTGTTTATTATACATTATCCCTCCCTAGCCAGTAACCTGTGTTTATTATACATTATCCCCCCACAACCAGTAACCTGTGTTTATTATACATTATCCTCCCCATAGCCAGTAACCTGTGTTTATTATACATTATCCTCCCATAGCCAGTAACCTGTGTTTATTATACATTATCCTCCCCATAGCCAGTAACCTGTGTTTATTATACATTATCCCCCCATAGCCAGTAACCGGTGTTTATTATACATTATCCTCCCATAGCCAGTAACCTGTGTTTATTATACATTATCCCTCCCTAGCCAGTAACCTGTGTTTATTATACATTATCCCCCGATAGCCAGTAACCTGTGTTTATTATACATTATCCCCCCATAGCCAGTAACCTGTGTTTATTATACATTATCCCTCCCATAGCCAGTAACCTGTGTTTATTATACATTATCCCCCCCCCCCCCCCATAGCCAGTAACCTGTGTTTATTATACATTATCCCCCATAGTCATTTATCGTTGGACCTAGACAGCATGATGTCTTAGGCCGGCCCAGAGAGTGAGTGAGTGAGTGAATAATATAATATATATTTTCAGAAACATATTAGTAATATATGTAAATCGGGTTCATGCAAAGAGGGTGAAAAGGTATTAAAGAAAAACACACTTATTGCATCAAATTTACAAAGCCAAACATTTAAAAGCTTTCCTCATTTCTTTCTCGGGATGAGGAATATATCGGTTGTAGACTGAGGATTTCCATCTGCCCAATCTTTTAATAATATGCACTGGAGTGTCAATGTTGAAGGAGACCGAAGCTGCCCCTATTCTAAATGAAAGACCCGAGACATGGATACAACTCAATCTTAGGAGTAGTGTTCTGATGTAGAAGATGAATTAACCGTAGTCAGAGGGATTCAGTGAGAGTAGTGGTGAAATGTGTGTGGCATGACTGAGTGTGGGTAAGTAAGAGTCAAGTATATTAACTGGGCACTAGTTCTAGGTGGGACAAAGTGGTATAGCGGATGGATGAGTAGTTTGGTTCGTTTTAGAGGTTTGTAGAGAAAGTATATAGTGATCATGATTTTTAGTGATATACAATATTTTTAAGGTGGTCCCAGTGCCACCAGTGTCACAATAGCTTGCATTTAAAAAAAAAAAAAAAAAATGTTTTTGACTGTATTATAATAGCAGTCAGTTTCCTTCACACGTGTGCGTTTCAGGGCCTGCCAGGGCACAGTGTCACACCAGTGCAACTCATATCTGGTGTAACAGTAGTGTACATTAAAAGAAAAACTAGAAATTTGACTGTGAAATAATAGCAGTCAGTTTCCTTCACACGTGTGCGTTTCAGGGCATGCCAGGGCACAGTGTCACACCAGTGCAACTGATATCTGGTATAACAGTAGTGTACATTTAAAAAAAAAAAAAATACAGGGTGCTTGTTGTCACCTTCCGGGGACCCTTGGTGTTGTACCTGGCTGGGTGGAGGAAGAGACCTTCAATGACATCAGTGAGGACAAGGAACGGGACATGGCTAGCTTGGTATCCAACCTTGTGCAAATGGGGAGTTTGCGGTGGTGCAAATGGACTGTTTGCGGTTGTTTGCGGTGCGTTAAACGGGGAGTTTGGTCTGTCACTGTGAAGCGGGCATAACCCTTACACTGTGAACAGAAGAAGGAAGGAAACCGCGCCTTAAATAAAAAGATATATAAAAGTATATATATATATATACGTACACAAAAATTGTGGTTTATAGTCTTCTTTACACAGTAGACCTCAAAGAAAGCATAAAACATAAATAACAATAATAGTGTAGTATATTTAAATATAGTGGGTGGATAAATAATTGTAGATATTCCACACTCACATGGCCCAGAGCTAACTCAGAGCTCAGCTGTTATCACGCCTGGACGGAACAATCCCCGTCTAAGGATGTATGGGTGTCTTCACAGTCTCGGATGGGCGATATATGTAAGATAAAAGAACTCCAAATAGTGCAATATGTATTAATAAAATATGTGAATAAATAATAAAATATCGTACTCACATTTGCTAGAGCAGAACTTGCTCTAGTCTTAATGGTGTAGGTGGTATAGTCCCCACCAAGGAACAAGTTGGTAACCAGGAGTAAAAAATAAATAAAATAAAATAAAAAAAATAAAAAAATAAAAACTTCTGAGGAAGCCTTCTACAGGTGAAACGCATTAAGTGGATTTCTAGAGACTATATATTTATATTTTTAATCTCTTTTAACTATTGTTAAATAAATTATCCTTACCTATTATATTTTGGATTTGTTATTGGATTTTTTATTTTATTTATTTTTTACTCCTAGTTACCAACTTGTTCCTTGGTGGGGACTATACCACCTACACCATTAAGACTAGAGCAAGTTCTGCTCTAGCAAATGTGAGTACGATATTTTATTATTTATTCACATATTTTATTAATACATATTGCACTATTTGGAGTTCTTTTATCTTACATATATCGCCCATCCGAGACTGTGAAGACACCCATACATCCTTAGACGGGGATTGTTCCGTCCAGGCGTGATAACAGCTGAGCTCTGAATTAGCTCTGGGCCATGTGAGTGTGGAATATCTACAATTATTTATCCACCCACTATATTTAAATATACTAGACTATTATTGTTCTTTATGTTTTATGCTTTCTTTGAGGTCTACTGTGTAAAGAAGACTATAAACCACAATTTTTGTGTACGTATATATATATATACTTTTATATATCTTTTTATTTAAGGCGCGGTTTCCTTCCTTCTTCTGTTCACATTTATCCATCACAAGGTTGGGGTTCCTTGTACTGGTTACTGCTGCCATATCACTCTACTATATATAGCGAGCGCCTAATTCACCCAAGTTAACATAACCCTTACACTACCTGATCGATACAACATCATACCTGATGTTTTAAAGCACGTTATTCCAAACAATTTAGGAATGTTAGGTGATTTATGCCCTTTATGGATTAAAACCAGACTCTGCATCAACTATGTAATTTTCCATGGGAGTTTTGCCATGGATCCCCCTCCGGCATGCCACAGTCCAGGTGTTAGTCCCCTTGAAACAACTTTTCCATCACTATTGTGGTCAGAAAGAGTCCCCGTGGGTTTTAAAATTCGCCTGCCTATTGAAGTCTATGGCAGTTCGCCAGGTTCGCCCGTTCGCGAACATTTGCGAAAGTTCACGTTCGCCGTTTGCAAACGGAAAATGTTATGTTCGCGACATCACTAGTAAGCTAAAATAATTGCGTGCAAACTACTAATATAACTTTAGCCATTTCTGAATTATTTTTTAAGAGAAATGTATGCAAGAAAAGAAAAAAAAAACACACATATTTTCAATTTGCTTGAATGGATATGAATTCTCACACCATTGCATTCCTGTTTGCTAACCTGCATCAGTAATAATACCTATCTCTGCCAATGAAAGCAATGCTGATCCAAGATGCTTATTCACATGGAAAAAAAAACAAACAACTTGTTTTAGCAGCTTAGTAATCTATGGGTATGATCGAGTACTTTAGAGAAACACAATAGGCGCATTAATACATATTCTATATCTGTGAACACAAGGGCTGGAGGTTTATACTGCTATCGTTCCATGTGTTGTGAACATTCCAACTGTACTGATAAACCTTACCCTTTAAACAGAAGGTCCCCAACCTACCTAATGTTGCTGGGATGTGGAGGGTGGTTGCGCAGCATGCTGAGTGACTAAAACAACACTCTGATGTTACATATAAATAGATTTATTTTTAAAGCTAGTGTTCCTTTCCACGTTTACTTTCAAAAAATTTGAGAAAAAGCCTTGTTAAATATAGTTGTAATCCAGCATTATGGCGGTCTCCTCGCTGCAGCCAATTTGGCCTTTTCGATCAGCAACGTTGACAATCTCTGGTCCATAAAGAAGCATAGCAGACCTATAGTGCACGCGTAGCAATGGCTGAGATGACCCAAATCCAGTACTTCTCATAGACAAAGTATAAGCATTTTAGATCATCACGTTATGTGCTATAACACCGAAGTGAAGACCTTATTGAGAAAGTGGCTGTGGTGCCTGTGTGTCCGTCACTACAGACATATTTGAGGCAAAATGTAAACACTGCGGTTTTTCTGTAATGTGTCCCTCTAATTATTCACATTGGACATCTCTATGGTATTTTCATTATTGAATTGGGCCGTACCATTCATATACTGCCTGGCAGCTGGGAGCATTATATGTGTTTAGAAAAATGCCATTAAAGGGACACTGCAGACCCCTAAAGCACCTTAGTTTGCTAAAATGCTTTATGTGTGAAGAATGTGTCCTCTTTTTTTCATTTTACAAAAAGTGAACATTTCAGTTGAATTTGACACTTTTATAAATGAACCTTGTTACATCCCACTGACTGTCAGACAACCGGTCCTGTTACTTCCGGATTTGGTTAGCTGCGTGGAACTAAACTCAAGAGGCAGCAACTGCCCAGAGTACCTGCCTTGTAAAGACTTCTCATTGAACTGCATTGGAAAATCTGTGATTGGGCAGCCACAGGAAGTCTGTGGGTGCGGGGGGGGGGGGGGGGGGGGGCTGCACAGACAAGAAATCTGCAGCTTTTGTTTTTAGATATTACCCTAATGAAAAAAAAATGCATAAATAAATGCATTCATCCATGATTTCATTAGAGTTATATCTACTGAATATTTTCTTTTTTGGGGGTTTGTTTTAATTTGGGCAGTGGTATGTCCCTTTAAGAGAAGGTAATTGTATTTTACTTAATGGGATATGCTAACATGGATTTCCCACCAGATTTGCTTTGCATTATATACTTAATATAAAACATAATAATAATAAAACTGAATCCTATTAATGTCTCTCGTTTGCAGTTTTTTCTGCTTCTGATCTACTACACTGTGTAGTCCCTTCACATCATGAAGACACTGAGCTACCACAACCAATCCCAGGTATAATATTCTCTTGCATGAGAAGACGCTAAGAATGCATGGCTGTTTGACGTCACCCATGTCCACGTCTTCTAATTTATAATGCAAGACTAAGGAGATAAACAAGGGTGTTCTGGGTAATGGTACTCATATATATCTTTGCTTGTCTCACTCTTATTATTGGATGATGGAGACAAGTTGTGATGCTATAACGCAAGTTGTTTTTGCCAATTCGGGAAAAAAAAATGCATTTGGTATCATTTAAAAAGTGCGTTTTTACATTAAGCTGCATCATGTTCATTTTTGCAGTTTAGGTGTGTGAAGTGTCTCTGTAATATAAACTGGTTGAAATGTATCGTTGCCAAAGATCTTGCCCATAATACGAGGGGATCGATTCAAATCCACTTTATCTCCATAGCTCTGCTGACACCCATAGCTTTCACTGTTTATAGCACATTGAAGAGTGAGCCTGCCCATTGGGAACGTGTTTTGGAATATCTGACTTTGGAAAATTTGAAACAGATCATTGACTTTTCTGCAGAGGTGCACACAATTATTTATTTCAGTTTTCGACTCCATTATGCGACAGCTGAATGTCCCATTATCTAGTCGATGTGCTGACACTTAACGGGGAACAGCTGCTCCTTGTTATTTTACCTGAGGGTAGCTACATACTTGAATGATTCTCGCATTACTGCAAAAGTGTGTGGGTTTTCAAGGTTAGAGGAGGTATGCTGACCATATTTTATAGCGGAATGTAGAAGTAGATACAATACAAAACAGCAAAAGAAACAATCGGATTTACTGGACGTTCTGCAAACCCCAAATTATGCTTAACCGAGATAAGCCTTGATGTTTGTAACAGCACTTAATGGTTTTGTGCTTGCCATGATTCATTAGCACGATCATTCATTTCCTTAGTTCTTTCCTGCTTATCTAATGGAATTTGGAAGTAAATTATACTCGCACCAATTTCAAGTGGGCTGAAAAACACTGAGTAATGTAAGCAAGCTGTTTAAAGAGAAGAAATGTAAGGCCGATGTAAGTGGCATTTATTAAATAAAGTTAATTTGTTACCGATGTATTTCTAGTTGCCCTTAGAGACCTGATTTTTCAACTTCGACGTGCCTCACTTCCTAAAATATTCCAAAACTCTCTAACTGCTTCCAGCAAATATCCTAACCTACCCTTCTCTCCAGCCAAAGACCCCACTTCTTGAATTCCTTAATTTATACAGTGATCAGGCCTCGGTGGAAAGAAATGTTTAAACTATTTAAAAAAAGCTTTGATTTCATATTGTGCTTCTCTAAATGTCTTTTTTTTTAACAAAATGTGTTGCATAGTGCTCAGTTCACAGCTGCAGTCTGATGGGGCAACACCATCAGAAGTCATCCCCCTCAACCCATCCCAGTGCACCTACCTCAGCATGGTGCAGAATGGTAGATTACACTATAGTTACTATCTGTGTATCTATCCACATCCCTATACAGAGTATGATAGACTACACTATAGTTACTATGTGTATATAGATCCACATCCCTATACAGTGTATGACAGACTACACTATAGTTACTATCTGTATATAGATCCATTTCTCTATATAGTCTATGGTTGACTACACTATAGTTACTATCTGTATATAGATCCATTTCTCTATATACTATATGGTTGACTACACTATAGTTACTATCTGTATGTAGAACCACATTCCTATACAGTGTATAATAGACTACACTATAGTTACTATCTGTATATAGATCCATTTTTCTATATATAATCTATGATTGACTACACTTTAGTTACTATCTGTATATAGATCAATTTCTCTATATAGTCTATGGTTGACTACACTATAGTTACTATCTGTATATAGATCCATTTCTCTAAATAGTCTATGGTTGACTACACTATAGTTACTATCTGTATATAGATCCACATCCCTATACAGTGTATGACAGACTACACTATAGTTACTATCTGTATATAGATCGATTTTTCTATATATAATCTATGATTGACTACACTATAGTTACTATCTGTATATATCCATTTCTCTATATAGTCTATGGTTGACTACACTATAGTTACTATCTGTATATAGATCCACATTCCTATACAGTGTATAACAGACTAAACTATAGTTATTATCTGTATATACATCCATTTTTCTATATATAATCTATGATTGACTTCACTTTAGTTACTATCTGTATATATCCATTTCTCTATATAGTCTATGGTTGACTACACTATAGTTACTATCTTTTTTTAATTGCTTTTTGCAAGTCAGCTGTTAACCTCGCATGTGTTAGTTATGAAGTCTGAAAATGAGATGTATGATGCAGATAGTGGAGGTTATTAATATAACTGTTTGGGGCCAACATTCTGATGATAAGCAAACAATAGGGACATTATTTTGGTTTCCACCTTAAATTCTTTGCTTTATCATTACTCCTAATATATTACCCCAGTCTGAGAACACTTAACACCAAGACATTCAGACTATACATTTTAAATGCATTTACGCTCATGAGCTCTACAACAGTTCTCTCTAGTGGATGGAATCTCCACTGTGTTTTGCAGAAGGGAAGTCTGGGCATGGCTATTCGCCAAACTCCAAATTGTACTAAATTAAAATATGAATTGTAAAAATAGCCAACCTGGAAAAATGATTGAACTCACCTGAAGTCACAGCTTTGCTATCTTAGTCTTAGTTCCGCAAGTCAAATTTTAACATGGTATGATTCTCAGTTTATTGAATAACCCTGCTGAACTGTCATATCTTGAAATCTACGGGAATTTTTGTTTTCCCATTGACATGTCACCAGAAAGCATATTATTCAGTGAGAAGTTTGTGGAGCGGTATCAATATCCGTGACCTTTTTGTATTTGTGAGCGACACTGCACCAAATGATGGCTGGAACAATGCATCTGATCTGTAGATAAATAAAACTACTCAACACTTTGAATTTTATCTTTCATATTTAGAGCTTAGCCTTCAAGCAATACTCCAGCTACTTAGCAACGGTGTTCTGCATCGCTTTATTGAATGGTGTTCATTCTTCCATCTGTAGATGTCATTTTGGCTTCAGCTTTCACTGATGAGCCTTTCTCTACCTGGGGCTGTTCATTTTATTGTACCTGCTGTGACTTAGAATAACTGTCCTTTAAATTCTCTTTTCATGTTCACGCTATTGGCACGGTGACATAGATTACAGATGTGGTTTTTACAGCTGCGCGCTGTACTTTTTTATCATTTTGTATAATTTTAGCCACTTGTTTTCCCCTTTTTAAAAACAAAATATAATATACATTTTGTTGAAAAGAATATGTCGATGGGCATTTCTATTGTTACTGTAAAGTTTTTATCACAAGGGCTAGTGTTAACTCCGTGAAGCTATCACACTGTGTGGCCACTTTGTTTCCTGTGCAAAATATCTTTAGACAAATTCTATCCGTGAATATTCTGGGGAAGATGTGATCAAGGCTATTCCTGGTGATAAAACAATTCGCTACATGAGAATTCTGGTATGGCTCAGATTGGACAATGGATTATTGTATGCAAAATGGTTTTCAGATAAATGAATGTAGGGACCAAAGATGATGGGAGCTGTCACTTCTCCAGAAATTACAATATTGAATAAAACACTGAAATCACTTATAACGTATGTACATTTTTCATGTGATGCGCCATTTTCTTTATAATGCATATGAAAGATTTAACAGTTGTCATCGCAATCCAGTTCAGTCCTGGCACAGCTAAGGAACATTGCATCGGGAGTGGAGAAACAGAAATATTTGTTCTGTTCCTCCTCCTTTCTCTACGCTCTCCTTCTGCTGATTGACAGGTACAAAGGGCAGAGTTTATAGCAATGATTGACAGGTGGCCAAGTTGAGGACAGAGGTAAATAGAGCAGCATGAATTTCGATATATCATTTATTTTTCAGACCAAACATATGCATAATTTAATAAATAACAATACATTGAATCTATGATACAGTAACTTGATACACTTATGGAATATGGAATATATATAGGCAGTTTTATTTCATAATCTAAAATGCAACAAATGTAAGAAACACTCACATGGTTATTTTCTGAAATGGAAGTATAGCTGGCTTAGAATGAGACATTTTGCTGTGTTTACATTGAATTTTAAATTTGCTTTGTATTAACTTTCATGTTGGTGAATATCCCTGTCTGGGCAAAAGCTTAATAGTTAGTAATTCATCTATCAGATCTGAGACTAATTTTAACTCATACACTCAATTACTAGGGGCTCCTGTGTCATTAATGCAGCAGACTGATCCCAGCCACAAAGGGCAGGCTTGGACCCTAGTCACACCTCCCTGCATGTGACTTGCACACCCTTCCATAAACACTTCCTGTAAAGAGAGCCCTATTTAGGCTCTCTTTATTGCAAGTTCTGTTTAATTAAGATTTTCTTATCCCTTGCTATGTTAATAGCTTGCTAGACCCTGCAAGAGCCTCCTGTATGTGATTAAAGTTCAATTTAGAGATCGAGATACAATTATTTAAGGTAAATTACATCTGTTTGAAAGTGAAACCATTTTTTTTTCATGCAGGCTCTGTCAATCATAGCCACGGGAGGTGTGGCTAGGGCTGCATAAACAGAAACAAAGTGATTTAACTCCTAAATGACAGTGAATTTAGCAGTGCAATTGCAGGGGAATGATCTATACACTAAAACTGCTTTATTTAGCTAAAGTAATTTAGGTGACTATAGTGTTCCTTTAATTATAAAACTGATCTCCACCTTTATAATCGGCGGTGATTATGTTCCTTGGAGTCCCCTGAATGTGTTCCTGGTTTGAACTTCAAACCACTTGGGAACAGTTTAACATGCACCATGGCTCCTCACGAACCTGCTGAGGTCTAGTTAATAGACTTGTATCATTGAGCCATAAAAACAAAACCTTTAAACAATTACAATATTCATTGAAAATCAATTATCTAAATTAATTGTTCACTAATATAAGGCATTCTAAAATAGAACAGATAGTGTGAATGCACTGAACGTAGTCAGGATACACAGTACCTGGATACTTGCACTTTATTTAGATATCAAATGGATGCTACCTTCTTTGACCTTGATCTTTAGATGATTTCACAAGGAACGTGACCAGTTCATGAAACTGAACCCCAGTCTCACTTACACTTATCAGTTTTGGCTTGGAAAAGGCCTGAACATACGATCCAGAAAGTTCCTTTCACAATATCACCTGCACAAAACCTGGCGTTGAACTTACTTTGTTCATCAAGGAACTGATCTGCAGGTTCCATTTATTGTCGGAATTCTAGCTACAGTATTAATCATTTACTATATATTTCTTTTTTAAGTGACATATTTTAGACCAGCTGATAGCATGATTATGTTAGCCATGCCTCATAAGGAATATGTGCAATAGTTTTCACATCATTTCAAACAAGAATTTTAACAGTTAATTTTGGGGGTTTTGGTGCAGAGTAGACCGGCACCATCCCTGTGGTATATGTCAAACTGGTTTTGAGTGACAAAAACACACCCCAGCTGCTCAGTTAATGTAGAAATGATATTAGCCTGCTGTTACTAGACTTGCACCTTTTTTTCGGACAAATTAGTTTTCGCCCTAAATGCAACTCGTTTGTCTATTCGTCCGAATTCCGAATGGGAATCCGTCTGAATGAAGGAATGCGCACCGAATAACATTCTTCCATTCTATCCATGCCAGCGGGTGGAGGCCCTAATAATTATAAAGTAGTTGGATGCCCTTGTCCACTCCCCAAATTAATAAGAGTGATAATAAGAGTAATTTTCCGACATAATCCAAACCAATGTTACAGAATCGATCGAACCAACCGAATCCTGACTGCATTTGGCTTTAGTAAAAATGAGAATTGCCAATGTGATCGGAATTTGGTCCTTTCACTGGATTTTGTCCATTCAGACATAATATTGTGTTTAGTGATTAACCCTTTTTTGATTTCTTCTGAACTGTTCTTCTGAACAAAAATGTTAGAATTTTGACTTAAAATTATTGCATTAATGGACTAAAAAATTTTTTTTACAGACATTTTTACTAGACTTTCAGCAGTGCCTAAGTCTAGTTGTTACCACTCAATGTTTGACCGGTTAAAGGGAACCTCCAGGCATCATAACTTCTTCATTGGAATGAAGGTGTTATGGTTCCAGGAGGTCCTTGGCCCTGGCTTATCTTATCTTTATCAAAGTGTTGAATTCAATATTGGTTAGCCCCTCTCCTTACACTTTTCTTTGAAACTAGATTTAGGAAGCCTCATACAGGGTCTCTGCTGATTGGCTTAGACTGTCAGACTACTCTTTAAAGGGACCATCCAGGCACCAAAACAACTTAATCTAAATTAAGTTGCTATGGTGCCAGGAGACACCCTGGAGGCACTCTTACCTCAGGGGGTTAAACCGTTCTTCCCTTTAAGCCAACCAGTAACTCCCTACTCAGAAGAAAGATTGAGAAATATGTCTTAAGCCGTTTTGTAAATGCGAGAGCTACTGACTTAGAACTATGTACCACTCTAAGCCAATCAGTGGCACCCCATCCAAGGTTTTCTGATTCAAGCATCTGAGAAAAACAAAGGGCATCCACTGGATTTAATGATTTGGGGTTATACCTCAAGGTGAGCTGCCATCAGGACTCATGGCATCATAACACTTAATTCTGATAAAGTTCTTTGATGCCCATATGTTTTCTGTAATGTGGCCACACTAGCCAATCAGCAGAAGGGAAACCAGTCTGCAGACAGCAGAAGAGTCAATGTGTTTTCAATTTAGTTGTTAATAGTTTGATGGGTCCCACGGATGCTTTAATGGTATGGCACCCGCAAATACTTTCCCCCATAACTACTAAGATGAGCTGGAATGGTCATGGTATTTAAGGATCTGAAATGAAAGGAAATAAAAAAACAGCAAGCTTGAAGGGATGGGTTAGTGGGTGTTCCATTACTCAGAGATAACAGAAACAGCAGCTTTATTGGGGCAAATGCAGCAACGTTTCCACCCTACCTGGTCTTCATAAATGCCTGAACCGTTGTTTTTTCTGCATATCTTTGAAGGGAGGCCTGGCCAGCCCTGGCTTTTCAGCAGCTGGGTTATTGGGTGAGTGTGGTATCCAGTACGTCTCTACTAGTGGATCTTCTATTGGCATTGTCCATAGGGTGACAGATGGAGTTAGAATATTTAACCCCTTAAGGACATGTCATGATTCCCTTTTATTCCAGAAGTTTGGTCCTTAAGGAGTTAAAGGGAGGGAAGGGAGGTGAGAAGTTTAGTTTTAGGAAGATTCAGCAGATACCTTATTTTTTTCATTTCTTTAAGACTTTTTATATACATACTTATTGTATCCCCTTTCTTTTCCGTTTTTGGGCTTACATTTCACTTTGCATTCCTCACAATTCACGTTTATCGAATACCTGTGATAGCATCTGATGCAGCAATAATTACATGCTGTTGCACTAAGCTTTTGGCTTGTTCATCATGATTATTACTATTATCAGCATTTATATAGCGCTAGCTTATTCCGCAGTGCAGTTACAATATTATCAAAGGGGGAAATGTTACAATAAATGAGACCATTACAAAATGTTAAGTTGATGAGGACCCTGCTCAAAAGAGCTTACAATCTAGCGGAGGTGGGGTGGGAGTCTTCATTCACGTCAGTCTTGTATTTAGTATATTAAAAATGTTTTTTCTGTTTCCATTGTTTTATGACTGAATAAATAGTTCATTATATATGTTTCGTAGAATTAAAGGAAGATTAGTTTACGAGACACACAGACTGACAATATGCGCTCTCTGTCATTCACTTGCTGCAGCTCATTACCTCCGTCATCCTGCACACGGATTGCACTTGTTCAAAGCTTCCTTGTTTTTTTTTTTAAATGTTCTTACCCATGCTTGGACTGGCAGCTCACTGGAATTCATGTTTGCCATTAAACAGAAAGGGGTTTGCATGCAAAACTGTTTTTTTTTTATTGAATTTGGTCAAAAGAGCTGAACATTTGCATATTTTATCTCGCTGGCTATTTTTACCGAAATGTAACTATTCACTTTGTAATTGTGTATAATTCACTGCTTTCTAGTTAACCCACCAAAAGGTTATATTAGTCAGGAGATAAGATAGAAATTGTTAGGGGGTTGATATTACCCAAACATTTGAGATTGAAACCACCTAAATAGTATGATTATATTTTTTACAACTTTTTTCAAGCAAACATCACAAGTTACCTTTTTACTGAATAAGTCCCCATATACATTCATGTAATGCACTCATCTGTTCCTTATTAGGTAAATACAACCTTAGATGAAAGTGGTGATATTACACTATGCAATTATTTATTTAACAAAAATAAAGCCAAAATGGAGAAGACATATGTGAAAAACCAAATACACATGCATTGCTTCCATAGGGATTATGCGGCTAAATAGCAGATAGGTGCTGCTAATTAAATGCCCTTGATTAATTGATCATCAGAAAGCATGACCACCTTTACAGAAGCCGAAGTCTTTGCAGTTTGCTGGTCTGGAGCATTCAGGCGTGTGTTAGCACAATGCCAAGGAGGAAAGACATCAGCAATGATCGTAGAGAAGCAATTGTTACTGCCCAACAAACTGGGACGGATTATAAGGCCATTTACAAACAATTTTAAAGTCCATCATTCTACAGTGCGTAAGATTAGCCAAAAGTAGAAAACATTCAAGACAGCTGACAATCTTTCCAGGAGTGGACAACGTCCCAGTAAATTCACCATAAGGTCAGACCATGCAATGCTCAGAGAAATTGCAAAAAACCCAACTGCTACTTCTCAGACTCTCCAGGTCTCGGTCAGCATGTTAAATGTTAAAGTTCATGACCGTACAATTAGAAAGAGACTGAACAAGTATGGTTTGTTTGAAATGGTTGCCAAGAGAAAGCCTCTATCTCAAAAAAGAACATGGCAACACGGCTTTGCAAAGTTGTATCTAAACAAACCACAAGACTCCTGGGACAATGTCCTATGGACAGCCAAGACCAAAGTGGAGATGTTTGGCCATAATGCATAGTGCCACATTTGGTCAAAAACAAACACAGCATATCAGCACAAGCATCTCATATCATATGTCAAGCACAGTGGTGGAGTGGTGATGATTTGGGCTTGTTTTGTAGCAACATGACCTTAAAACATTGCAGTCATTAAGTCAACCATGAACTCCTATGTATATCAAAGTATTCTAGAGTTCAAATCTGAGGCCATCTGTCCAACAGCTAACGCTTAGCCGAGATTGGGTCATGCAACAGGACAATGCACACCATCACATCTACAACAGAAGTGCTAAAAAAAGAAAAGAATCAAGGTGTTGCAATGGACCAGTCAAAGTCCAGACCTCAACTCGACTGAAATCCACTGGTGGGACCTTAAGAGAGCTGTGCATAAACAAATGGCAGCAAACCTCAATGAACTGAAACAACATTAAAAGAAGAAGGGGCCAACATTACTCCACAACGATGTGAGAGACTGATAAAGTCATACAGAAAATGATTACATCAAGTCATTGCTGCTAAAGGTGGTTCTTTAAGGTATTGAATCACAAGGCGTACTTAGTTTTCCCCACATGGCTTCTCCATGTTGGCATAATTTTTGTTAAATAAATCATGACACGGTGTAATATGTCATATGTTGTTGTTTATATAGAAGAACCTTCATCGCAAATTCACAATGTATGTGATGACAACAAAGTTATACTTATCTAGAAAATGAACAGCTTCCCTTATATCACTTCCCAGATAGCAATCGTATGATAACCGAAATATATACACAAAAATGGGATACAGTTTGAAAAATCTAGAAAGAGAAAGATACAAAACATAGTGTAATACAGTTTAATAAAATGATTTGCGCTGTAATTGTGTGCACTCACAGGAATAAGGTGTAAATTGCACTTCAAGGATACCTCCCCTGATTGAGATGGGGGGTAGGGTGGGTTAAAATCCTTTTCTGAATCCGTTAAACCACTGCAAGCAAGAATCCGGATATTAGGTATTATTAAAGCAGCTTTTATTGATATGAATAAAGTCAATATAAAATTGTGCATAAAATAAAGTAAAAACAATAGGTCCTATGCGTTCTGTCCCGAAAAATGGGACTTCTTCAGGGACCACAAAGTTAACAACAATCACAGAATAGTAATGCCAAAAAAGCTGCTTTTTTGTCATTACTATTCTGTGATTGTTGTTAACTTTGAGTAGAATGATGTATTGACAAAAACATACAGGGTTAACACCTATTAATGGAACGGTGCCCAGTTTAGGACGAATCTCAGTGGTAAAATTAAAAACATAAAATTATACTATGGGCATTTGCCACAATTGAGATTATTTTTTAGTAATCCAAATTACAGTTTTAGTAGAATGAGATTCTATTATCGAATTCCATGTCCATGGAGGATATAAAATAGCCTGAGAGGTTCTTAGCCTCTTATTGGAGGTTTTAACACTCCTGATAGTATTGAGGCCATAAGACAGTTATACAGAGTTTGGCTTATTTGTACAAAGAATAATTAATGAAGGACTTACTTGACATGCTATTTCACTGTCCTTTTAATGTTTTTTCTAGTAACTACTAATTGGAAAAAAAGTTGATGATTCACTAGAGTTATCAAATTAAATTTCCATTAAAACAGATATCACAGCTGAATTGTAATATTTTTATATTAAGGGAATGTGCCTACTACTAATTTAGGACATATTTATCTTTCATCTCTGCTTAATCGACTGGATTGTGCAAGCGTTTATGGTTGGCAATCCAACCAATCTTGCCTGCAAGTTTCATAACAGTTTAAGCCCTCCAAGGCATGAAGTTTTTAAACAAGTTACTCTACTGAACATGGAAACGCTTTACTCTGGATTAGTAGTGCTATAGTCACATTTCTCAACACAGTTTCCTTCTGACTGTTCGGAAACTAAATGACATTGAGAGGCTCCCAAAAACGTGTATAGAAAAAAACAGAACTACAAAAATCGTGCTTTCTTTGTTAACAAACAAGTGCAAATATAAACTAAAATATGTACCTTATAACAGCTACACATTAGTGTATTTCACCACCAAAAGGATACACTAAAAAGAAAAACATAAAATTGTGGTAAGGTGTAGCATTTTTCTAAAACCCTTTTTGGTGGTAATATGCATATATACAGTCAGGTCCATAAATATTGGGACATCGACACAATTCTAATCTTTTTGGCTCTGTACACAACCACAATGGATTTGAAATGAAATGAACAAGATGTGCTTTAACTGCAGACGTTAAGCTTTAATTTGAGGGTATTTACATCCAAATCAGGTGAACGGTGTAGGAATTACAACAGTTTGTATATGTGCCTCCCACTTTTCAAGGGACCAAAAGTAATGGGACAATTGGCTGCTCAGCTGTTCCATGGCCACGTGTGTGTTATTCCCTCATTATCCCATTTACCAGAAGCAGATAAAAGGTCCAGAGTTCATTTCAAGTGTGCTATTTGCATTTGGAATCTGTTGCCGTCAACTCTCAATATGAGATCCAAAGAACTGTCACTATCAGTGAAGCAAGCCATCAAAAAACAAAACAAACCCATCAGAGAGATAGCAAAAACATTAGGTGTGGCCAAATCAACTGTTTGGAACATCCTTAAAGGACCACTCTAGTGCCAGGAAAACATACTCGTTTTCCTGGCACTAGAGTGCCCTGAGGGTGCCCCCACCCTCAGGGACCCCCTCCCGCCCGGCTCTGGAAAGGGGAAAGGGGTTAAATCTTACCTTTTTCCAGCGCTGGGCGGAGAGCTCTCCTCCTGCTCTCCTCCTCCGATCCGCCTCTTCTCCTCCCCGTCGGCTGAATGCGCACGCGCGGCAAGAGCTGCGCGCGCATTCAGCCGGTCACATAGGAAAGCATTCATAATGCTTTCCTATGGACGCTGGCGTGCTCTCACTGTGAAAATCAAATAAATTAATAAAGGACTTGTACCAGAGTGATTGGAAGAGAAGAGTATGGAGAAGGAAAGGAACTGCTCATGATCCAAAGCATACCACCTCATCAGTGAAGCATGGTGGTGGTATTGTTATGGCGTGGGCATGTATGGCTGCCAATGGAACTGGTTCTCTTGTATTTATTGATGATGTGACTGCTGACAAAAGCAGCAGGATGAATTCTGAAGTGTTTCGGGCAATATTATCTATATTCAGCCAAATGCTTCAGAACTCATTGGACGGCGCTTCACAGTGCAGATGGACAATGACCCGAAGCATACTGCAAAAGCAACCAAAGAGTTTTTTAAGGGAAAGAAGTGGAATGTTATGCAATGGCCAAGTCAATCACCTGACCTGAATCTGATTGAGCATGTATTTCACTTGATGAAGACAAAACAGAAGGGAAAATGCCCCAAGAACAAGCAGGAACTGAAGACAGTTGCAGTAGAGGCCTGGCAGAGCATCACCAGGGATGAAACCCAGCGTCTGGTGATGTCTATGTGTTCCAGACTTCAGGCTGTAATTGACTGCAAAGGATTTACAACCAAGTATTAAAAAGTGAAAGTTTGATTTATGACTGTTAATCTGTCCCATTACTTTTGGTCCCTTAAAAAGTGGGAGGCACATATACAAACTGTTGTAATTCCTACACCGTTCACCTGATTTGGATGTAAATACCCTCAAATTAAAGCTGAAAGTCTGCAGTTAAAGCACATCTTGTTAATTTCATTTCAAACCCATTGTGTTGGTGTATAGTGCCAAAAAGATTAGAATTGTGTCGATGTCCCAATATTTATGGACCTGACTGTAAATACCACTGATTAACTGGACTCTGTCACTAAGGAACGATATCTTAAAGTTGAGAGCACACTGTAGATAAAATGTTACCACAAATGACACATACAGTGGATGTATCTAAAAACAAAAAGGAACATACACATAGGGTAATAGAGTAAAAACTGGGTAATGAATAAAATCAACGTTGGATCCACTCACATGATTCTGAGCCACTCCAAAAGCTGGCTCAGACTAAAAACTGAATAGCATAAGGAATGGTGGCTACTTTGGTAATTATCTGGATACTCAGATTCACAGCTTTGCCATTTCCTGGGGTACAGCACCAAAAGAAACTCCAAGATACTGGATGTAGGTGTATAAATCTCCACAGGCTTTATTACACAAACTGACAGAATACCTAACACATAAAATAAAAGATAGTCCACCTCCACTTAACACGTTTCGGCAGGTTTGCCTTTCTCAAAAGTGGTTCCGTTGACAACCACGATTTATTGTATATTTCACTGTTTTTTGTGTGTTGGGAGTGATACACATGGAGATTGTAGCACCTTTTAGTTCTGTGTTTTACCAACTTTACTATTTATGACTTGTGATATTTGTACATGCATGTTACCACCAAATAGAGTTTAAGAAAAGTACTCTACACAATGTTGTGTTTCAAAAATGATAAGGGACTTTTTGTAATGTAAACCTACAGTTTTGTTCATAAATCATCAAATAGTACTACAACATATTACCTTTTAAAACTCCTTAAAAATCTTTCCACTGGTTTATAGGCATCACCCAAGTAAGCTTGGGACGGTAAGATGATCTCGGTACTCTGTTTAGTATAAAATACATGTAGATGATGAATAACATTTCTGGGGATTATTAAAGGTAAGAAACATTTGTAAATGTACAACCAAATGCTGGCCACGTTCACATTCAGGGATATTAACTAAGGATTAATTTTTCGGAAACACAGAATGAATCCAAAGTAAATTGTTAGCCACAGTAGGCAAATTATAAAAGTTTGAAAATTCACTATATTTTCAGTTTAACCGTCTTAGTCTAAAAAATGAAATTCCTGTTGAATGTTTTTGGGGTTCGAGGCCCTTACCAGATTTAGAGTAGGCTGTAAGCCATCTTATTCTTTTTCATCAAATGTACAATTTTGTTTCAATGGGTGCATGCAACATCACATTCTGATTGGCTGAGAAAATCCTTCACTTAGATGAATGCATAAAATTTTATTTTTAATTCCTTTATATATTTCCAGATTTTTCTATTGTACTTTTAGGAGAGAGAGGTTTAACTGACATACGTTGAATTGGCATGTGGAGTGACTGCTGGGTTAATTAATTCCGTGGCAGCTATAGTATCCCAATAGAGAATATTTTTCATAGACCACATGTTAAGAATTCACATTTGAAAGTGTCCACGTAGAACCACTGAGAGTCCCAACGTATTTATTTGAGCCTCAATAATTACTGACTTTGTTGCTTTTTCCTCTAGCCAGTGTGATCGATTGCTTTGTGTCCCAGATTATGTTGTAGGCTTTACTTGCCTGTGTGTATTTTTATAATTTGCAGTGAAGGCTATTGCAGGCCCTTACGCTCTAATAGTTTGGATTGCTAAGGTTAAATTTCCATTTAATTCTTATTCATTTTTTCATTTTAATTTTAGTTCATTAATGTGCTTTATCTTTGTAGATATGCGCTGTCATATTGTTTGCATTTTCTTCTTTACATAATTTACGTTTATTTATTATTTTTAAATCTTTATTTTCCAATGCAAGAAGTAAACATATACTTTGAGTTGCCACAACAGCCATGTCAAAGTGATCAACATTTCAATTCGGTATATATACATGCATAGCATAATACAGTTTGCACCTTTTTTATACATTTTGGTCGGTCTGAGAGGTTTTAAAAAAAAGTGATGAACCGTTATAGGGAATGAGAAAACATTCCGAGGTTGCCGACAATGCTGCCGGGGTCTGTTGGTAGCAAGACTAGGTGGGCAAAGTGTCTAACCGAGTTTACCTCAATGTATAATACTAGCTTTCCACTGTGATGAAACCGACCATTTGTGTCTGGTGAGTAGTCGCTCAGAAATGCGTTGCCTAATATCTAGAGGAATCTATGTGTGGATGGTCTAAGTGAGGCACTAGTGGTTGATTCATGTATAACACTGCTAGTACGTGCAGGTCTGAGGTTACTGGAGCATGTGTATGCACATGTGGTCTGGCTAGTTTGTCAGCTGAATAGCTGAGGTGGTGATTGGCAGACCAGTGTCATGTTAGTGGCAAGGAAGCTTCAATGAATGTACTGCCCCTGTACCCTGGGGCCATGGGGGGGGGGAGGATGGGAAAATTGTGCACCTGAGCATAGAGACGTGGTCTCTGGACGCCTCACTCGCGTCTTAATGACCAAGCTTTTAGGGTTAGTGAACAGGCCCACTCTGGGTAGGTGGAACTAGAGATAATTGAGAAAAATAGCAAAATCAAACCATGTACATAACAAAAAGTGTCCCAACTAATAAACAAAACTTAGTAGCGGGATCTTGTAGTCAAGTTGTGGCGCCTCGTTTCCCTCTGGGTGTGGAGACATCCCTGCCCTAAGTGTTCAGTTGTTTAGGACGAGTAGTAATGGCTGTGGGTTGGTCAGGCAGTCCCAGTGCAGCCAACAGGGCTGGGCCTTCCTTGAGGTCTGAGGCTTTGTAGTTTTGTCCCTCCTTGGAGACCCATCGGGTCTTCGGTGTCGCCCACCGGTAAGTAAACCCTGCTTCCTGCAACTGTGCGGTGAGTGGCCGCATTGTTTTACGCCACAAGAGTGTGTCCCTGCTTAAGTCCTGGAAGAGGGATAGTTGGCATGTCTCGAAGTTGTATGGGGTCTTCCCCCGAAATGCAGCCAGTAGCCCCAGCTTGTCCGTCATTGTGCAGCATCGCAATATGAGGTCTCGTGGTGCTGAGGTGGGTGCCTGCGGTGACTTGGCAATTCTGTACACTCCGTCAAATAAGAACTGCTTGGCCTGCTTGGCTGGTAAGACGGAACCCACCAGGCATCTGGTGAAATTAGGCAGTTCTTCTAGGGGTAGCGTCTCGGGGTCCGCCTAATTTTTAAGTTTTTTTCTCCTGCCCCTATCGTCCATTACATTGAGCTGTCTGGCCATTGTGGCTTGCGCTTGCTGTAGCTGGTGGACTGTGTCACTTAGGGCAAGCTGGTCTTGTTTTAGGCCTGGGAGGCCTTTCTCAGTTGCCTGAGTGCGTTCCGCTACCGCTTGTACAGTGGCGGTTAATGAATCTAGATCAGCCTCCCACATCTGTTTCAGATTTAGTTGTAGGCCCGTGAACATGTTTGTATGTCCCTTTTAGAGGCCGGGCTGTGGTCCCCGTTTGGATGTGTGAGCACCGGGTGTGAGCTGGGGAAGGCTGCCTAGGTGATCCTCATCCCCGGAGGATGCTGGGGAGGCTGAGCGTGGTGGCGGGGCCTGTTGTGACGGGGTAGCCAGTAGCATGTGTCCAATGTCCCTTTGCAATTTCTGGGCTTGTATGGGCTCTTTGTGTGTTTTGAGCCCCATCTCACCTTCCGCACTTAGACCCGGGTGTTCCTGTGTGTTCCACGCTCCAAATCTTTCTGTTAGGTCCCGTGGCAGTCCGTCCACATGGAAGGCCCTAAGGCTCGGGATTTCTTGCCCCAAGTGGGAAAGAAGGGCATCTGCGGGTGTGGCCGGTAATGCTGCAGCCGACCGCGTCCTTTTTAGCCGATGGGTGAGCAGGATGCTCCTGGATACCGGCAGATTGTGCGGCCCGATGTCGGAGCTCAGAACAATGGCGTCAAGCCCCCCCCCCCGAAGTTTATTTTATTGTGTGTGCATCTGTTTGAACCCATGATAGAAGTACCTCGAATTTTGCTCTACTTGAGCATGTCCAATGGAACGTGAGAAATCACCTGTATTTGGTATGTTCTGGATTGATGCCCTACGAAGGTGTCAGAGAAAAATAAATGCAATTTTAAGCCATTAAGTACAAGAAAGCAGCCAGTTGTGGGAACCTAGGCCATCAATATTGAGCCATTTAATGAAGAACCATAATAATTCTTTACCCTCAAAATTCGTGACACATGCGTATGAGCTTATTCTTTTTTAAATTCTTTATCTGTATCAGACATAAAGAGGAAGTCAGATAAAACATAGCAAGAAGATAAGTACGATTCTCACAGGACTCCTAATACATTAGTTCAAACCATAAAATACGTGTTTCTATATATACAATGTATACTTTAAACAACATAAACATCATAAACTAATTTAGGTAGTATCTATAAAAGTTCACATGTCAAAACCGTCATCAATGAACTTGATCTCTAAAATGTGTAATTAAAAATGTAAACAAGAAACAATAAAATAAGTGAAAAAGAAAGAGAAAGGAGGACAATTGTGGTCACAATTGTTCCTTTTATTTCCAAAACGCTCTGCAGGCACTAGGATGAAAAAGTCACCTGTGTGACCAACGGTGGGGTCAGTGTGTGGCCTTGAGGAACAGAATCTGTCCAGAAATTAGTCTTCTGTGTAACATTCACTTCTGCTCAACAATTATCTATTTATTCTAGCATCTGTTTACCTAGTTATTCTGGTTTTTTTTTCTGATTATATGGGAGAGAAAATTTTCTTTGTAGTTCTTACTGAATGGAGTCTTACTGTTTATTGAAATAAAATATAATAACCTTTCCATTGCCCTTTCCCAAAGGCAATATTCGTATACCAAGATGTCAAAGAGCGCCAGCATTATTAATTACGCGGGATGAACTTCTCAAAGTAAATCATGTCTAAGCACTGTACATAGGGTGTACCCGAGTCCGGTCAATTTTAGCTCCAAGCATTTCCGAATGCCCCTCCTTAAAGTCATACTTTGCCAACTTTCACTCTTTATTCTAAACTCCCCCCTCATGTCCTTACATTCCTGTACATCCTGCATTTCTTGTTGCAACTCCTTGTTTGTCCATCTGTTAACCCCTTAACACCGCAGCCAAATGTACAAGTTGTGAACGAAACAAAATGTAAACAAAACCTGGCATTTGCGCTATATGTCTGTCAAACCGTAATTCACCTCTTTCATATTAAATGCACCCCCCCTTATTATATATCATTTTATTCAGGGGAAACAGGGCTTTCATTTAATATCAAATATTTAGCTATGAAACATAATTTAATATGAAAAACATGGGAGAAAATAAGATTTTTTTTGATTTTTTTTAGTTCTACATGACATTTTAACTGTCAATGTCATAATACGGTTTGCTTTTACTGCAATAAAATACACATATTTGTATTCAGCAAAGTCTCACGTGTAAAACAGTACCCCCTATGTACAGGTTTTATGGTGTTTTGGGAAGTTACAGGGTCAAATATAGCGTGTTACATTTGAAATTTAAATTTGTCAGATTGGTTACGTTGCCTTTGAGACTGTATAGTAGCCCAGGAAATAAATTTACACCCATAATGGCATACCATTTGCAATAGTAGACGACCCAAGGTATTGCAAATGGGGTATGTCCAGTCTTTTTTAGTAGCCATTTGGTCACAAACACTGGCCAAAGTTAGCGTTAGTATTTGTTTGTGTGTGAAAAATGCAAAAAACACCAATTTTGGCCAGTGTTTGTGACTAAGCGGCTACTAAAAAAGACTGGACATACCCCATTTGCAATACCTTGGGTTGTCTACTATTGCAAATAGTATGTCATCATAGGGGTAATCTTCATTATTGGGCTACCATAGGGTCATAAAGGCAACGTAAGCAATCTGGCGAATTTTAATGTGAAAAAAATGAAACACAAGCCTTATATTTGACGCTGTAATTTTTGAAAACACCATAAAACCTGTACATGAGGGGTACTGTTGTACTCGGGAGACTTCGCTGAACACAAATATTTGTGTTTCAAAACAGTAAAAAGTATTGCAGCAGTAATATCGTCCGTGTAAGTGCTGTTTGTGCGTGAAAAATGCAAAAAACGTCACTTTTACTGGCGATATCATCGTTGTAATACATTTTACTGTTTTGAAACACTAATATTTGTGTTCAGCGAAGTCTCCCGAGTAAAACAGTACCCCCCATGTACAGGTTTTATGGTGTCTTGGAAAGTTATAGGGTTAAATATAGTGCTAGCAAATTAAATTCCTTATACTTTCGGCATGGGTTGTCAGGCAGGTCCCGCTAATTGTAATTAATTAGGATACCTAATTATGTAAAATTATTACATAAATATATGTGTAGAATTAATATATGTATATATATACATATGTGTATATATACGTATATATATATATATATATATATTTTTTAATATTTTTATTTATATATAGGTATATATATAGTGATATATACGTATATATTTATGTATATAGATATATATATTATTTTGTTCTACGTGTATTTTGATATAAATATATATATATTAATATCACAATACAGTTAGAACGAAATAAAACACATCTATATATTTTTTAATATTTTATTTTTAATTATTTTTTTTATTTAATTTTTTTACGTATTTACATATTTTTTTTTTATATTATTTATAAATATATATATAGCAATAATTATATATATATTTAATCAGTATCAGTCTACGTGTAATTTGATATTAATATATATATAAAATTATATATATATTAATATTAAAATACACCTAGACGGTGTATGTGTATGTGTGTATATGTGTATATATATACTTAGATCATATATATATAATATATATATATATGATCTAAGTATATATATATATATTATTTTTTTTTACACTTTTAACTTTATTTAATTTGATTTCCAGCCAGCAGGGGGACCAACTGTCATTACAGTTGGTCCCCCTGCTGGCAATGCCTGAGCCAGCTATACCGGCCATGTGATTGTGAGGTCCTCGCAAGGACCTCACTCTCACATGACCGGGAGGGACCGGAGGAGGCAGATCTGCCTCGGGGGGGCTCCCTGGGAGTCCCCCCAACCGCGATCGCCGGCGTGGGACCACCGGCGACCGGGTAAGTTAAAAAAAAACGGCGGGCGTATATTTACGTCCTGCGGCGTTTAGAGACGCTTTTAAAAGGACGTAAATATACGTCCGCCGGACTTAAGGGGTTAAACATTGTGGAATATACCGATGTTTGTTTTCTAAAAATACTAGTCACATGAAACTTGGACCTTGGCTCCCGAGGAGTTTTCACTTTCCATTTATTTAATTTCTCTACAAGTAATTTATCTTATTTCTACATCCAATTCCTAGTGGTGGGGGTAAGAAACCTGTTCTATCATATTTGGTATCAGTTTTGTTCCTTAATTACCATCAGTAAACTTTAGGCCATCCAGGCTACATGCACACATGAAACATTTGTTAGACTAGAATATTAGTTTTCTACAGAACTGCTATTTGGAGGAATTTGGACTGAATTCCAGGTTGAAATGTACCCAAATTATGGACTTACCGAGCTGCGCTATGCTCAACATGTAAGGGGTGTTTGTGTGTGTCAATTTTCTGAGCTCCACCCATAGCGCCCAAAATGAAATCACTGACGGGAGAAAAAAGATGATTGATGGGGGGATCAGTCACTAAATGTTGATTTTATTCACAGATCAAGAGGGGGAAACCAGGAGAAGCAGTACAATATTTATATTTATGTATGATATAGTTAATAAATATGTAATGTAGAAATAAATATATTTTTTCTAACTGCTCTTACTGATTTTCTTGTCATGCACTAGTTTAACATTTGCATATATTTTCCTTTTACAACTCCTGTTATATTGAACACATTTCAATAAAAAGTTTAATTACAAAATTGGACAAATCACCGTGGAAACCAATGGAATGTTGCATAAGTACACATTAACTGCGGTGTGAACAGTTTAGGTTACTACCACGAGCGCTTTGGCATTTAAACAATTTTATGTAAAGAAACAAACAAATAGTGATGTCCCGAACGGTTCGCTGGCGAATAGTTCCTGGCAAACATAGCTTGTTCGCGTTCGCCACGGATGGCGAACATATGCGATGTTCGGTCCGCCCCCTATTCGTCATCATTGAGTAAACTTTGACCCTGTACCTCACAGTCAGCAGACACATTCCAGCCAATCAGCAGCAGGCCCTCCCTCCCAGACTCTCCACCCTTCCACCTCCTGTACAGCATCCATTTTAGATTCATTCTGAAGCTGTATTCTTTTTTTTTTTTTTTGTATTATTATTATTATCTATTTTTTTAAGTGTGTTATATTTGAGCATGCTAGGCTGAACGTGTGTATATCATGGCTAGTTGCACTGTGGGTATGAGTATATAGCAGTTCAATGTTGTGAAAGATGGCTGCCATGTTTAGGGTGTAGCTTGCACGTTATCAACTGTGTATTTATATCAGCAGCTCCACCACTAGTTATAAATCAAGTGTGAGTCGCCCCATGAGATGAGACTAGTGAATAACATAATACATGAACGGTTAAGGTAAAGGCATGTAAGGAACTATGACAATAAACTCTTTAGGAGGTGAAATAATGACATGTTTAAACGCTTGCTACTTTCACGATTAGTGCAGAGAGCAGTTCATGTGATCAAAGGCATGGTGTGGAGGATCGGCTATAGTGGGACATGCTTGGCAGGCTGCTGTTTACTGCTTGTGTTCATCCGATCCCTTCTGGGTGCCAGGTGCAGACCCTGGGAGTCCCTGATACCTGGAACAACAAAGGCAAGTCTCTGGCTGAGTGCTGGGTTTGCAGCTTGAGGTGGTGGAAGCTTGTTTTGTCGGGTGGTCGGATCTGTCCCGGTGGTGCTTGTGGTGGGATTGTGGTGGCTTAAGGTGGAGGCGAGTGCTTGACGTGGGGCAGGCTCTGCATTTCTGTTTGTGCCTCCTGTCCCGTCTTCGACTCCTTTTGTGTTGGTGGATTTTAATGGGGACTGCTTCGCTTAGCTGTGGTGGAGCTTGTTGGGGCTTCCTGCTTGTTATTTTTTTCCAAAATTGATTAAAGAGTCTGTCCAGCTTAGTCTCAATATCCTGCCATGCTTTGCTGGTACCAGGAGGACACGCGGCTGCCGCCATATTGAGAGAGTCGCAGATGAGTATGTCAGCCTAGGCGGCTTTGCTCTGTGCGTCCATTAGCTCCAGACAGCCTCTCAGGTGTGGACCGGGATAACCCCCAGCGGTTCGAGGGGGGGTTAACGGCGCTCCTGCCGGGAAGTAGCTGCTCCTGGGCATCCCAGGATCGGGAGATCGGCCGCCTCTCCCGCCCGGTGAGCACCAGGCCACACTTGCCACGCGGAGGTAAGTAAGACTCTGTCGAGTTGCTGACCGCTATTAAGCATGTCGGGTCGGTCAGGTAGGAGCAACATTGCTGGGTCATCCCCTTCTGTGGTGACATTCGCTTGTTGATAGCTGCTTAAAGTGAGATATTGAGGGAGCTCACACGAAGTGCGTCTTTCCTCCATGACAGCTAGGCCCCGCCCCCCCGGAAGCTGCATTCTTAGTGAGAGGAGGGACAGTGTAGCTGCTGCTGATTTAATAGGGAAATCAATAGCTAGGCTAGTGTATTCAGTGTCCACTACAGTCCTGAATGACTCATCTGATCTCTGCTGTAAGGACAGCACCCCAAAAAGCCCTTTTTAGGGCTAGAACATCAGTCTGCTTTTTTTTTTCTGTGTAATCTAATTGCAGTTGCCTGCCTGCCAGCACGTGTGTCAGGCTCACAGCGTATACTGTGCCCACTTGCCCAGTGCCACCACTCATATCTGGTGTCACAATAGCTTGCATTTAAAAAAACAAAAACTTTTTTGACTGTAATATAATAGCAGTCAGTTTCCTTCACACGTGTGCGTTTCAGGGCCTGCAGGGCACAGTGTCACACCAGTGCAACTCATATCTGGTGTAACAGTAGTGTACATTAAAAAAAAAACTAGAAATTTGACTGTGAACTAATAGCAGTCAGTTTCCTTCACACGTGTGTGTTTCAGGGCCTGCCAGGGCACAGTGTCACACCAGTGCAACTCATATCTCGTGAAACAGTAGTGTACATTAAAAAAAAAAACTAGAAATTTGACTGTGAAATAATAGCAGTCAGTTTCCTTCACACGTGTGTGTTTCAGGGCCTGCCAGGGCACAGTGTCACACCAGTGCAACTCATATCTCGTGTAACAGTAGTGTACATTTAAAAAAAAAATACAGGGGGCTTGTTGTCACCTTTCGGGGACGCTTGGTGTTGTACGTGGCTGGGTGGAGGAAGAGACCTTCAATGACATCAGTGAGGACAAGGAACGGGACATGGCTAGCTTGGTATTCAGCCTTGTGCAAATGGGGAGTTTGCGGTTGTGCAAATGGACTGTTTGCAGTTGTTTGCGGTGTGTTAAACGGGGAGTTTGGTCTGTCACTGTGAAGCGGGCGTAACCCTTACACTACCTGATCGATACAACATCATACCTGATGTTTTAAAGCACGTTATTCCAAACAATTTAGGAATGTTAGGTGATTTATGCCCTTTATGGATTAAAACCAGACTCTGCATCAACTATGTAATTTTCCATGGGAGTTTTGCCATGGATCCCCCTCCGGCATGCCACAGTCCAGGTGTTAGTCCCCTTGAAACAACTTTTCCATCACTTTTGTGGCCAGAAAGGTCCCTGTGGGTTTTAAAATTTGCCTGCCTATTGAAGTCTATGGCGGTTCGCCCGGTTCGCCCGTTCGCGAACATTTGCGGAAGTTCACGTTCGCCGTTAGCGAACGGAAAATTTTATGTTCACGACATCACTACAAACAAACAAAAAAACATTGAGTGACAGAACCAATTTACATGAAATTATTTCATTGCCAAGGGACAAATTTTGCAATGAAATTTAGATTCCAGAGTGTCTTTTTAAACAAAAAAGAAGACAGTAGGAACTTTATCAACTTCATCTTATTGAAGTTATTATTAATATTGCCATTTATATAGCGCCAAAAGATTCCGTAGCGCTTTAAAATATTATGAGAGGGGGGAATTTAACTATAAATAGGACAATTACAAGAAAACTTACAGAAACGATCGGTTGAAGATGACCCTGCTCAAACGAGCTTACAGTCTATAGTAGTTATAGTGTCTACAATCCTACCTCCCTCCATCTTACCCCCAAAACCCTTTATTTCACAAATTATAAAGCTTGAAAGTGCGGCTTCAAACCTCCAAGTCCTCTATAACTTGCATATCGGGACAGCCTGCCATAGAAAATCATTGCATATAATGCTCTGTGATACTCTATGAGGAGGATTGTACCATCATCCAGGAGACATGCATACAGGATGACATCACTTGAGGAGGATGTCAGAGCAGTGCCGAAGTAGTCTAAGCGCTGGAGAAAAGGTGAGTAATTAGTTTTTATTTAATTTATCTTGTAGTTTTTTTGTTTTGGTGTGTTTTAATATCTGGGGGGGGGGGGGGGGGGGGGGGCATAAACTAAACAGCCACATTAGGACTTTAGTGTTAGGAATATAGATATGTATTCCGAACGCTACAGTGTTTCTTCAATCTGTTCCTCTTTTGTCATGAATCATAAACCACATTTATTAACACAAAGAAAACTAAGTGAAACCGGCTAGATTGTGTTGTCTGCAACATTTTGGAAATGGTTATTGTGTTAATTATAGAACTCTTCATAAACAGACAAATAAAAGACTGGATTAATGATATGGATTTGCATAAAGAACAGCATGACCAGAATGGAGTCATAAAATATGTCGTTGCCTAGCATTGTATCTAAGAGATGATGGAACCATTATGTTTAAATGATTTTCCAAACATTTCTTTGTTCTCTGTATTATATGAAGAAATCGTTTAATTATCAGTTCAGATGGCCTCATTGCAGCCAATTGGCAATATTCAGACTTAACTCGATTACAGCCACGGAAGCAATGTATCTAACAGAACAAGTTATCACACCCTTGTGGAAGTGTTTTTGGCTTGTTGTTTTGGAGAAAAATATTATATTCATTTAGATTTTATGAAGTCAAATACCAAAATAGGCAAAGAAAAATGGAAAAAATAAAATTAAAATTAAAATATATTTACGCTACAATGCATTATTTTCTAATTTAACCCAAAATCTATCAATGGTTTCTGTCTCATATACATGTACACATACCAGGAAGGTAGGTAAACTAGGCATATCTATTGATAACATTATTGCAAAATATAACTTTATGGGTGACAAGAAATTTAAAATCGTAGCTTGTTTTTAGATCTTTTTAGTTTTTCTAGTTCAACTCTTTTAGCAGTTTTTTCCAAATGAACACAAAAATCCATTACTCCACTTTTCCAGATTTGGTCAAGAGGACAAATTCCTTTTCTAAACTAGCATTCAGATTTTCACATTGTAATAAAAAGCCATTTATAGCTGCATAGCTATTTATTTTACCTTACCACATACCAAGCCCTCCCAGTTCTGTGCTTTCTCCTCTATTTTTATGAATCTAGTATACTGAGGCTGTGCTACCTCCTTTAAAATACAAGTTATCAACTCTCTCCTCACAAAGCCATCCCTTAAGCCTGCCTCCATTTTACTTTTATCATATATCCCTTCTCTCCATATCTACAAGCTTATTAGAGTCTTGGCCACATATAGCGGACAGAATGCTTCTATTAGCTCTTTCTTGTAATCTCGCATCTGGTCTGCAAACTCAATGACAAGTGTGCTTAAGCAAAACACAGTCCTCTTGTCTGATCATATCAATCCCTATCCTTATGCAGAATGTCTTCATTTCCCCTGTACCTCCCTCACCCTCCACCTCTACTCTTGCCTCTCTGCTTTGGCCACCTGGATGCCCTCACTTCCTACAAACAATACGAGCTTCAACTGTGTTACCTCCCAGTCTAATCTACATCACCATCCGCCCTTCAGTGATAGCTCATACCCTAGGTATCATTTATGACTTTTCTCTATTCATACACCACCAAACAATCATTTGACTTCAGGTCTACCTATCTTGCTCCTCCATACCGGTCTACACCTTTGTTGGCAATTCCCCTATTTGTCCACAATGCTTCTCCTCTCCACAATATTTACCATTTCCAAATCCATTTTTCACTTTCCAATTCCCAGTTTTCACAAGCATTCTACCAAATCTAGTTGGCCTCCTCCCTCACAATGTTTTATGAACATTATAATGTAAAAGCTTTCTTTGGCCATAATTCAATTTCTTATCAGTACCATTCAACCTAAAATATATACTCACCTGTGCCCTGTTCCCTTTTTCACCATGTATGGATTTTCCTTTTCTTTCTTTACAGTTGAAACTTCACCACTTTAGATATCACCCAATTTGAAGGTCTACTACCACTTGATGATTGTAGATGGACTGTTATAAATAGGTATAAACATATATTCCTGACCTTTTAGTGCTAAACCCACCATGTAGGTGGCTTGCCCCTCCCGTAGCCCACCTATAAAAGTTTAAAACTCACCTTATTTCCAGCACAGCGTGGGTCAGCCGGCGCTGGCTCCGCACCCTGATGTGACATCATCAAAATGGACAATATTTTTTGCTAACTTAATGCTTTCCCCTTAGGGAAATCATTGTATTGGCTAAAATCGGCACAGGGCGGGGTCAAATGCCGTTTTGGCCAATCAGGACCTCCTCATAGAGATGCATTAAATCAATGCATCTCTATGAGGAAAATTCAGCGTCTCCATGCAAAGTGTGGGGACGCTGAAAGGCAGAGCTGCCTATTGTGGGGCTAGAGTTCACTCTCGCGAGACCTGGACTGTTGCCATGGCAACGGCCCGAATCTCACGAGAGAAACCCGGCAGAGCTGCAAATTAGAGCTCCGCCGGGTCCTTCTCTGCTGGCTGGCTGTCTTCCTCCCTCTCTCCCCGCTGGTGGCCGCATTTGACAGCATGTGGGCCGGTGAATAGCGCCGGCACTGCATAGACCTGCCAGCCTCGGCCCGTGGCCATCGCTGCCGACCGGGCATTTGCCCGTAGGGTAGGAGACTGGCAAGCAGGCCCCTCTAAAAACTCATGGCAAACTCCCTTAAAAGGGGAGTTTGTCTCAAGAAGATGTACAAAATTTACCTAAATTTTATCTCAGAGGCCAGGTTGTCCCTCAGAATGATCCACCCCGACTAACACGTCAGTCCAACTTGCTTGAGGGGGATGGATGTGACATAGGGCAGACTGAGGGGAAGGCATGGGCAGCAACTGGGGAAGTGTGCCTTTATTAGCTGTCTGTTGCCATCATGCTGTGCGTACCGACAATAGATGCCAAATATGCCGGTAACTGACTGTAGCCAGCCTGGAACAAAGCAGGCTGGTTAGTGTCACCCCAATGTCGCTGCTGGAAGTGGAGTTACACCACCGCACCAGAAGGGTTACATCTCTCTGAGCATCGTTTCATAGTAAACCATTCAAATCACTGAAGTGGTCATGTTGCTTGGAATAACCCTTTAAATGTAAAGTCCATTAAGGATTTCCAACAAGTCCGTTTAGTAAATAAAGCTTAATTTGTTTTTACGGTGATAGCTAAATAAATATATTGGCTTGCGTAAGATTGAATATTTTTTTTTTTTTTTCGTTTTTAATATGCTGATATCAACCATTATAGACAATCACATTCACTTGGGTTTTTGATGAATTGAGGCTTTCTTTCTCTTGGTAATAAATTATCATTTAGCCTCAGGCATGTTCTACAGCAGTTGTTTTTTTTTCACGCTGTCTCTAACAAACGGGATGAAATCGAAAAGTGTTAATATTCTTTTAGCTGTGCCAATCTGTTTGTACTTGTAAAGTTGTTTTGTTTTGTTTTTGTCGTCTGGGCTTTGACATTGCTTTCATTTCATTATTTTTCATTTCATAGGGAATGTTTGAGCATTACAGCCAAATGGATACTTGGTGTGAATTTAAGCATAGAAACACAGGGTAAACTTCCAGCCTGTACAATTAAATCTGATTTTTCCAAAACAAATCAGCGAGAAGCTGCCATTTTTAACAGCAACTTTTAGTTCTTCTCTTTTGTAGTGGAGCACGCACCTAATGGGCCCTGAGCAATTACTGTGCTTTTCTTTATAGAAGGTAGCCAAGGGATATTGTATAGAAACAACTTTTCATCAACAACCCTGGATAAAATATGCAAAGGCATTATTATTATAAGGGATTATATAAATATAGGATTGGTAAACTATGGGGAAACTCCTGATTTTTAAAACATAGAAGAGGTGGGGCAGTGATTTTCAGGAATTAGGGAGAATCTAAAGGGTGGTGGTAGGGCTGAATCCCCTTGGAATTTGGCTTTTATATAGTTATTTACTAAAGTGAGAATTGTCATAAATTAAGTTTAATTTCAAATTTAAGGCTAAAATAGCAGAATTCAGTAAATTCTTCAGTACAGCTAGGCTTCCAGATTGGCTACTGTGACCTTAAATATGAAACGCACTTTAAATTATGAACAATTTTTACCTTAGTGCATAACACTGTAAGAGTTAGCCTATAAAGGTCGTTTTCAACAATCTCTTCCATTTACATGCTGTACAATTCCTATTATGGGTGCCTGGAGTGTAGATGTCACCGTATATCGCATTAATTGGTTAGATGTTTTGATATAGAGGGTATTATGTTACGTATCGTGACAGGTCCATATGGCGTCTTGCAGAATGTGGCCGATTCACCAAATGCCCAAATCTCAAGCAAATTACAATTTGTTTGAAACTGAATGAGTACGTCTTATAATTATTAGTTAAATATTCTACTTTCGCAAACAGAGACGCTAAAATCTGCAAATAATGTATTGGTATTGAATTAATCTGTTTATATTAAAGGAATAAGGCAGAAATTCAAACATTTGACTTTCTAAGTGTACTAACCTCCTCTAAAAATAATACTTCTAAAATAGGAAATTTGATTATTTGTGAATGTCTGCCACACCTCACCCCCAACCCCCCACACACACACCCCACCCCACACACACGACACACACCCCACACACCAAGACTACTCGAACCACAAAAATACCTCTCATACAGGCATCCCTGCAATTTTAAGCACAGCTGTTACCGTGATAAATAATTAATTATTTTTATTTCTTAATTCTTTTTAAGTTTTCCCATTTGCTAGCGTGAAATTGTTTAATCTACATGCATCCTTAACTCTTTTAGCGCTCATTTCCAGTGTTAAATATCAGCCATAAGATGTTATTTCTAAAAGCGGGTAGATATTGGTGTCCATAAATACCAACAGGTCCCTAACCTCCGGAGCCATATTTTGTGGCCTAACGTAGTTCAGCCCTAGAGTCCATCCATGGAGTTCACCTACAAAGCAGTATGAAACACATATTCTAAGAAATAGTAACCATTGGACAATGTCTGGCTCCACCTGTAACTTTCTTTACCTGCTTGTATGGGGCTTCTCGGTCTCACATTAAGCCTGGCCATCTTAAGGACCAGTGATATGTCCTGTATTCCCTTTATTGGAGCATGTCGGGGTTACTAAATCCTGACATTGACATTCTAATGTCTGCTGAGCTTTCTTCAGCTGCCAATAGCTGCTCAACTACTATCCATCGTTCAGTAGGAATACCCAAATCAATGAATCTCTCATATCATCTATTTGAGGTCTTCACTTCAACAACTCATAAAGTATTTTTGGTTTCAGCTCCAATATAAATACTGACACAAATAATTCTATCATTCCGGATATCCACCGCCACAGGATGTACAGCAGAACGTTTCAGAATGCGGAAACTTCCTCGTTTAGCCATCATCATCAAAAATGAAATGTGTCAAATACTAAGCTTTCCTAGATTTCCTAGATCTCTCCCTATAACTCAGTGTAACGCAGACTGTCTACTGCCTGACTCGGTTCTATCTGCTGGTTAACCCCTTAAGGACGGCGGATCCTTTTTGGGGTGGCTCTAAACACTGGTGGGTGTTTTGTGCCGTCCTTCATACTCACTGGCTCCCTGCCGATCCCCTGACAGCGGTCGCGATCCTGGGGTCTGCCTGGGAGCTCAGGCAGACCCGCTCTGCCCGATCCGGCCCTCCCAGCCATGTGATTGCGGGGTCCTCACGATCACATGTCCGGAATAGCCGGCTTATGCAGTGCCTACACATGCAGTGCCTGTAAAAAAATACTTAGATCATATATATATATATATATCACACATAAAAGTTTTAAAAATAAATAAATAAATATATATATATATATATATATTTAAATTCTACAAATATATTTATATAATCATTTATAATAAGTAAAATATACATACACTGTATACCTACTGCACTTACTGTACCTCCCTCTACTGTAATGTCACCTGTAAAGTGCTGAGTACACCTGTTAGCGCTATATAAATAAAATATACATACACTGTATACCTACTGCACTTACTGTACCTCCCTCTACTGTAATGTCACCTGTAACGTGCTGAGTACACCTGTTGGCGCTATATATATAAAATATACATACACTGTATACCTACTGCACTTACTGTACCTCCCTCTACTGTAATGTAACCTGTAAAGTGCTGAGTAAACCTGTTAGCGCTATATAAATATAATATACATACACTGTATACCTACTGCACTTACTGTACCTCCCTCTACTGTAATGTAACCTGTAAAGTGCTGAGTACACCTGTTAGCACTATATATATAGAATATACATACACTGTATACCTACTGCACTTACTGTACCTCCCTCTACTGTAATGTAACCTGTAAAGTACTGAGTACACCTGTTAGCGCTATATAAATAAAATATACATACACTGTATACCTACTGCACTTACTGTACCTCCCTCTACTGTAATGTAACCTGTAACGTGCTGAGTTCACCTGTTAGCTCTATATAAATATAATATACATACACTGTATACCTACTGTACTTACTGTACCTCCCTCTACTTAATGTAACCTGTAACGTGCTGAGTACACCTGTTAGTTCTATATAAATAAAATATACATACACTGTATACCTACTGCACTTACTGTATCTCCCTCTACTGTAATGTAACCTGTAACGTGCTGAGTACACCTGTTAGCGCTATATAAATAAAATATACATACACTGTATACCTACTGCACTTACTGTACCTCCCTCTACTGTAATGTAACCTGTAAAGTGCTGAGTACACCTGTTAGCGCTATATAAATATAATATACATACACTGTATACCTACTGCACTTACCGTACCTCCCTCTACTGTAATGTAACCTGTAACGTGCTGAGTACACCTGTTAGCGCTATATAAATAAAATATACATACATTGTATACCTACTGCACTTACTGTACCTCCCTCTTCTGTAATTAAACCTGTAAAGTGCTGAGTACACCTGTTAGCTCTATATAAATATAATATACATACACTGTATACCTACTGCACTTACTGTACCTCCCTCTACGGTAATGTAACCTGTAACGTGCTGAGTACACCTGTTAGCGCTATATAAATAAAATATACATACACTGTATACCTACTGCACTTACTGTACCTCCCTCTACTGTAAGGTGCTGAGTACACCTGTTAACGCTATATAAATAAAATATACATACACTGTATACCTACTGCACTTACTGTACCTCCCTCTACGGTAATGTAACCTGTAACGTGCTGAGTACACCTGTTAGCGCTATATAAATAAAATATACATACACTGTATACCTACTGCACTTACTGTACCTCCCTCTACTGTAATTAAACCTGTAAAGTGCTGAGTACACCTGTTAGCTCTATATAAATATAATATACATACACTGTATACCTACTGCACTTACTGTACCTCCCTCTACTGTAATGTAACCTGTAACGTGCTGAGTACACCTGTTAGCGCTATATAAATATATTATACATACACTGTATACCTACTGCACTTACTGTACCTCCCTCTACTGTAATGTAACCTGTAAAGCGCTGAGTACACCTGTTAGCGCTATATAAATAAAATATACATACACTGTATACCTACTGCACTTACTGTACCTCCCTCTACTGTAATGTAACCTGTAAAGTGCTGAGTAAACCTGTTAGCGCTATATAAATATAATATACATACACTGTATACCTACTGCACTTACTGTACCTCCCTCTACTGTAATGTAACCTGTAAAGTGCTGAGTACACCTGTTAGCACTATATATATAGAATATACATACACTGTATACCTACTGCACTTACTGTACCTCCCTCTACTGTAATGTAACCTGTAAAGTACTGAGTACACCTGTTAGCGCTATATAAATAAAATATACATACACTGTATACCTACTGCACTTACTGTACCTCCCTCTACTGTAATGTAACCTGTAACGTGCTGAGTTCACCTGTTAGCTCTATATAAATATAATATACATACACTGTATACCTACTGTACTTACTGTACCTCCCTCTACTTAATGTAACCTGTAACGTGCTGAGTACACCTGTTAGTTCTATATAAATAAAATATACATACACTGTATACCTACTGCACTTACTGTATCTCCCTCTACTGTAATGTAACCTGTAACGTGCTGAGTACACCTGTTAGCGCTATATAAATAAAATATACATACACTGTATACCTACTGCACTTACTGTACCTCCCTCTACTGTAATGTAACCTGTAAAGTGCTGAGTACACCTGTTAGCGCTATATAAATATAATATACATACACTGTATACCTACTGCACTTACCGTACCTCCCTCTACTGTAATGTAACCTGTAACGTGCTGAGTACACCTGTTAGCGCTATATAAATAAAATATACATACATTGTATACCTACTGCACTTACTGTACCTCCCTCTTCTGTAATTAAACCTGTAAAGTGCTGAGTACACCTGTTAGCTCTATATAAATATAATATACATACACTGTATACCTACTGCACTTACTGTACCTCCCTCTACTGTAATGTAACCTGTAACGTGCTGAGTACACCTGTTAGCGCTATATAAATAAAATATACATACACTGTATACCAACTGCACTTACTGTACCTCCCTCTACGGTAATGTAACCTGTAACGTGCTGAGTACACCTGTTAGCGCTATGTAAATAAAATATACATACACTGTATACCTACTGCACTTACTGTACCTCCCTCTACTGTAATGTAACCTGTAACGTGCTGAGTACACCTGTTAACGCTATATAAATAAAATATACATACACTGTATACCTACTGCACTTACTGTACCTCCCTCTACGGTAATGTAACCTGTAACGTGCTGAGTACACCTGTTAGCGCTATATAAATAAAATATACATACACTGTATACCTACTGCACTTACTGTACCTCCCTCTACTGTAATGTAACCTGTAAAGTGCTGAGTACACCTGTTAGCGCTATATATATAGAATATACATACACTGTATACCTACTGAACTTACTGTACCTCCCTCTACTGTAATGTAACCTGTAACGTGCTGAGTACACCTGTTAGCACTATATAAATAAAATATACATACATTGTATACCTACTGCACTTACTGTACCTCCCTCTACTGTAATTAAACCTGTAAAGTGCTGAGTACACCTGTTAGCTCTATATAAATATAATATACATACACTGTATACCTACTGCACTTACTGTACCTCCCTCTACTGTAATGTAACCTGTAACGTGCTGGGTACACCTGTTAGCGCTAGATAAATAAAATATACATACACTGTATACCTACTGCACTTACTGTACCTCCCTCCAGGGTAATGTAATATGTAAAGTACTGAGTACACCTGTTAGCGCTATATATATAGAATATACATACACTGTATACCTACTGCACTTACTGTACCTCCCTCTACTGTAATGTAACCTGTAACGTGCTGAGTACACCTGTTAGCGCTATATAAATAAAATATACATACACTGTATACCTACTGCACTTACTGTACCTCCCTCTACTGTAATGTAACCTGTAAAGTGCTGAGTACACCTGTTAGCGCTATATATATAGAATATACATACACTGTATACCTACTGCACTTACTGTACCTCCCTCTACTGTAATGTAACCTGTAACGTGCTGAGTACACCTGTTAGTTCTATATAAATAAAATATACATACACTGTATACCTACTGCACTTACTGTACCTCCCTCTACGGTAATGTAACCTGTAACGTGCTGAGTACACCTGTTAGCTCTATATAAATATAATATACATACACTGTATACCTACTGCACTTACTGTACCTCCCTCTACTGTAATGTAACCTGTAACGTGCTGTTACACCTGTTAGCGCTATATAAATAAAATATACATACATTGTATACCTACTGCACTTACTGTACCTCTCTCTACTGTATTTAAACCTGTAAAGTGCTGAGTACACCTGTTAGCTCTATATAAATATAATATACATACACTGTATACCTACTGCACTTACTGTACCTCCCTCTACTGTAATGTAACCTGTAACATGCTGAGTACACCTGTTAGCACTATATAAATAAAATATACATACACTGTATACCTACTGCACTTACTGTACCTCCCTCTACGGTAATGTAACCTGTAACGTGCTGAGTACACCTGTTAGCGCTATATAAATAAAATATACATACACTGTATACCTACTGCACTTACTGTACCTCCCTCTACTGTAAGGTGCTGAGTACACCTGTTAACGCTATATAAATAAAATATACATACACTGTATACCTACTGCACTTACTGTACCTCCCTCTACGGTAATGTAACCTGTAACGTGCTGAGTACACCTGTTAGCGCTATATAAATAAAATATACATACACTGTATACCTACTGCACTTACTGTACCTCCCTCTACTGTAATTAAACCTGTAAAGTGCTGAGTACACCTGTTAGCTCTATATAAATATAATATACATACACTGTATACCTACTGCACTTACTGTACCTCCCTCTACTGTAATGTAACCTGTAACGTGCTGAGTACACCTGTTAGCGCTATATAAATATATTATACATACACTGTATACCTACTGCACTTACTGTACCTCCCTCTACTGTAATGTAACCTGTAAAGCGCTGAGTACACCTGTTAGCGCTATATAAATATAATATACATACACTGTATACCTACTGCACTTACTGTACCTCCCTCTACTGTAATGTAACCTGTAACGGGCTGAGTACACCTGTTAGCGCTATATAAATATAATATACATACACTGTATACCTACTGCACTTACTGTACCTCCCTCTACTGTAATGTAACCTGTAAAGTGCTGAGTACACCTGTTAGTGCTAAATAAATAAAATATACAGTTTACATATACACCTCACCATACAGGTAGGACTTCACCACAACGATGTGCACTAAACAAAATCCGAAGAACTTTCACCTTATGTGATCCCTGAATAAATGGATTAGTAAGAAAAACGTCTAATTCACAGTCGGAAGGGTTTTCTCACAAACACCATCAAATGTCAAATGTAAAAAATAAATCGTTGCATGTTCTGATCATATAATCTTATTGTAAATTAACTGTGAAAAGTGAGCTGCCATAAACATTTTAACCGTAATGTGTGTCTGACTTTATTTGCTTAATTACTGTGATTGCTGTACTGAAATGCATGTGTGTTTAACCTATTTAATAACACTTTGCTCAAGGCAACTTCTTAACAAGCCCTGTTGAGATTCTAATAGCTATTGTACAAATCAACATATTTCAACATTTTGCGGTTCTTCCTGAATATGAAATAATCTCCCTATTATGTTACAAGATGTTTATGTATATATTTCATATTTTCCTCTTTCTCTAGAACTACAGATATGGTTTTGAACAACTGATTTTAATGGTGTCGATGTAATTTTCTGCTTGATTACCCATTTAATTCACCACTAATGTAGACGACGTGTTATCACTGAGAAAGCTATTGCCTGCATTTACCTGTGAAATCTGCCTGTTTATATATTGTTTTATTTTCCCAATGTAGTAGCTTAAAAGATATGAGAATTAGTTCTGAGTAATGACGGTTTTACCTCGATGTCGAATCTCAGTAATTATTTGCCCACCACCCTAAACATCCCGTTTTCTCACTCCTACATCTCGAGCTTCAAGGACAGAATAACCTCCACCAAAAAGGTGTTAAAAATGAAGGCGGAGGAATTATTATGAAACTGAGGTCAGAATTAGATGTCTCTAAGGAGGTAAAAATACCACGTTAATATTCTTCTCTACCTAGCAGTATTTTTATATTAAATCGCAAAGTACCATGCTTCGATTAGTCTTCTGGGTTGACAGCCCGTCGCGAAATACTATTTGCTAATTGTTGTCTTATGTAGAACAAATGTTCCCACCATCACACCAGGAGGTGTATTCAAGGTGCCTTCCCTTCTCCATTATTACATAGTCACACATTAATATATACAAAAAAGTAAAAGGAATAAAGCAGCGCTATAAACAAAAGAAAGTGTCTGGTGCTGCTAAAAAATCACCAAGTGCAATGCCACTCTATTACACTTAAAAACACGTGATCATACAGAAACAAAGTGATTTAGCGCACAAAAGGAGTAAATTTTACCTTCTGAAATATATATACATATATAACAGGTTCTCCGTATAAAATCATTCTGTAACCTATATAAAATAGCTATACATACACACAGTGTAATCTGTATTTACAAAGTTATAATAAGTGAAAGTAGTCTGTAAACTCACAATTTTTTGAGCCTATTAGAAGTTAGCTCAGGAACTTGATATCAGCAACAGAAATCCCAGGGTCCAAAGTGACACGTATAAAAAGTATTTATTTAGACTTTAGTAAAAACATAAAATAAATATATAAAAAGCACAACGCGTTTCAACCTCTGTAAGGTCTTCCCCAGGTGCAGGTATGCTGTACATTGAATCTACATCATATATATATGGGATATACTTAATTACAAACAGTGGTAATTAGGGTGTGGATTCCCGCCCATTCCCAAATATGGTCATGACCGGATGTGGTTTGACATCACCAATATGGCGCCACATCCGGTTCATGGCCTATTCCTATGCCCTCCCAAACATGTCCGTCCGTACTGTGCAGTCTTTGCGTCACGTCACGTCTGGTGACGTATTTACGGTTTTCGGCATGTCGCGTCACTTCCGGTGACGTATTCCTCCGGCATTATTTCCTGTAGCTCGATCGTATTACAGCGATCAATTCCTTGTAGACCTCCCAGGGGAGTGGCATTTAATGTCCAAGATACCATTGAGGAAAATGGCACTCATGCCCATTGTGTCCACTAGAAACACCATAGCCACAACCATGCAATAGTGGTCATGGTGGCAAGATTGCTTAAGTAGTTTTTATGGTTTGACTTCTTATCTGGATCCCCTGCGGGCCTGCCCTCTTCTGCTAGGAGTTTCCATCAATTCTTCAGAAAAACCCTCTTTTGAAGCAATTTCCAATTCTACCTACAAAATTGGAAAAAAAAATACTCTTGACCCCAAAATGGACTTTGTTTCTCCTTGAAACAATAAGCTGTTACACTACATATTCATTCTTATATCTGTGAAATTAAATTTGTATTGCTTAATTTTCCTTTGCTTAATTCTCATTTTGTATGGTTATCACATGATAGCCATAATATTGAGATCCCAACATGTATTAAGCTATTAAGCCTTCCCTTATCCACTGCTGCTTTGCAGTTGAATGCTGTTTTGTTGTGTTGGACACTGTTGTGAGACATTGTCTGACAGCTTGGAGATTTCATATTCAGAACGTGTTTCCTGTTTATTCCCCTCCGCTCTGTGCTTCACTCTGATGCTTTGCCAGTGAGATCTTTGACATGAGCTGTCGATAACTGCTGCTTGTTTAGTCGTCCGGCTTTGGTCTATTATTGTTAGGCCATAATCTTTACACATTGTAAGCCGTGTTTATTAACTGTTGCATTTTATTATTTTTACATTTACCAGTTTATGTTGGAATACATTTGCCAAAATTTGGTGCCAGCAAGTATTATGAGACATGTAACCAACAACAATTAAGGAGCAAAAGTTGGAAACCCAATTAAATCTGCATAACTCACTAATCTGGGGATTTATCTGCCAAAAGTGTAGCAAATTACAGGCCAAAGTAAACTGACTGTTGTAACAAGCCGCTGAGGTCATGTTCGGTCCTGGAACTCGGGTGCAGAGACAGCTCTCCCTTACAAGCACAAGCCACAGAGATCCTTAGGTTAAGAACAGGATTATGTGGGGCCAGTCATGGCATTTGGGCTCTAATAAAGTAAAAGAAACACCAAGGCAAGATTTGCGAAAAAGGGTCAGGCAGAAATCAGAGTCAGGTGGTCCAGAGTTCAGGGCAGGCGGCAATCAGCAAAATCCAGAGAGCAAGCAAAGTCAGGAAACCAGCAAGGTCAGGAAACACAAGGAAACAAACACTAGGAGTTATGAGGCAGGCAATTAAACACCACTAACTGAAAGGTGTGCTCTGCTTATAAAGTAGTGGCTCAATCTAACCTGGTCTTACCTGTAGAAGGGGTTACCTGAGGTCCATGTGACTGATTGTGGGACTCAGCTCCATCTTGGATGCATCATTGCCCTGGCTCCACCCCTCAACCACACCTCCTCCAACCGCTGACCTGCAGACCGGACTCCTTATGCAGCGGCAGCCATTTTGGAATGACCGCCGTAAGTTCCAACGGCTGCAAATTGAGGATCAGAGGATGCAGACTGGGATGCAGCAGCCACGGGCACTATAACCGCTGCAGACAGACCTCCAGGGCGTCGCGGGCATCTTGGGACAGGTGAGAACCATCGGCTAATGTGACTACTAGTAATACGCCAAATAATTGAATCTAGATTGCCAGGCACAGGCCACTAATTTCACACTCCACCAGGAAACTGAATACCTACCTACAAATAGTCTGACTTCTCCAAATGTCTGTCTGTCTGTCTATCTCCACCCACAATCCAAAGAAATGCAAATAGATTTTTTTTTTCTGAATAAATGTAACATCTGCCAGCCTTAGTTTTTTTTTATATAATTTAGAGGAGTCGACGCATGGAAACATTTCACAGAAGCACAGTGTATTTACGATGAGTATATTACATAATGTCTGTAAACCTATTTCAACAAAACTTTCGCCAGGTGCAATAAATCGCAACAAAACAAATTACAGCACCATTTTGCAGCAGTTGTTTCTTGGCCTTTGTTATAAATATGTGTATGAAATGTCCTCCGTTTTAAGTGATATATGTCCCCCGAGGGCCGCTTCCCATGCTAAGTTTATTTAGGACTGCTCCATCCAGAAAACTATGTTTCTCCAAGGAGTTTCAGTCTTACCTTATTTTCCAGCAGTTTTTGATTTTGTTATAAAAGAGAAATTTCATTAAACAATCTCTAAAGGAACTCGCATTTATTTATATGTTTATCTACTTATTTAAAGCTACACTTTTTTTGTGCGGTAGAGGTTTTGTTACTGTTCTTGTGGTTTAAGCTTTTAGGATTGAGCAATACATTTTATACAGTATCCTTCACCAACCTGACTCTGTGAGGGTTAAATTAAAAAAGAGGAAAATAAAAATCAGTATTCCAGCAGCTGACTTGCACTTTTAAAAAGGTGACACAAGTCGAGAAATGTTAATTAAAACAAGACTTTAAGGGTTGGGTACTCTGGTTACTGACTAGCAATTCCCTCTTTGAAGTTAATAAGTATATTACTACTCAGCAATCAATTTGCTCCACTAAGAGTCCAGAAATGTGGGTTTAAATGGTGTGATACAGTAGTTCTCATAAAAGGAATATGTCCGGATTTATCTAGCATTGTTGTCGATATGATGTATTACTAAGACAGTATTGTGAGCTGGAATCTTAACGCCAGATGCGACTAAGGTGTTGGTCCATTCCAGTCTCCTTTCTCGCCTTGACTACTGTAATCCGCTTCTCAGTGGTCTTACATGCTCCCAACTTGCGCCTTTACAGTCCATAATGAATGCAGCAGCGAGGCTCATCTTCCTGCCCGCCCGCACCTCCCATGCCTCACCCTTCTGTCAGTCCCTACATTGGCTTCCTTTAAAATATAGAGCTCAATTTAAAATTCTGGTTCTTGCTTTCAAATCTCTACATAATGCTGCTCCCACCTATCTATCCTCCCTTATACACAAGTATGTCCCGTCTAGGCCCTTACGATCTGCTGAAGACTTATGTCTATCTTCTGTCTGTACTCCCACCTCTGATGCTTGCCTTCAAGATTTCTCGAGGGCTGCACCGTTCCTGTGGAACTCGCTTCCCTCCTCCGTTAGATGCTCACCCAGTCTCCACTCCTTCAAAAAATCATTAAAAACCCACTTCATAAAAGCGTATCAATTAAACTGTTAATAGCTCCTGACTGATTCCTCTTCTGCAACTGTCACTAGTCTAATACTATCTTTACCTTTTGTGTTATTTTACCCCACTCCCTCTAGCATGTAAGTTCATTGAACAGGGCCCTCAACCCTTCTGTTCCTGTGTGTCCAACTTGTCTGGTTAAAACTACATGTCTGTTCGTCCACCCATTGTAAAGCGCTGCGGAATTTGACGGCGCTCTATAAATATCATAATAATAATCTCTTCACTTATACTATATTGGTTATTGATATGAAACAATCTGTTGACTGGCCAAGGAGTCTCGGGGACAACACCTCTCTACCCAGGTTTCTTTAATGCAAATAATTTAGGCAACTATGTATAAAAGGACAAGCATTTCTTGTGGTCCGAAATCTGTTCACAGGTGGTTTCGGTTCGGATTAATTTTGTCCATTCAAATTATTTGGGAAAATTGATTCAGACACACGAAAAGAGTGAGAAAATGGGCCAACTTATGTACTACAAAATATAAACATTATAGTACACTGCACATATTCACACAATTTGTTTGACAGGTCAAGCGAGAAAGTAATTGAAAGAATAAAAAAGGTGAGCAGCAGTAAAAACCCTATATCTATATATTATATATGTATTTAATATATGATATATATATATATATATATAAATATAGGATTGTTTACTGACCCTCCTTCTTTCCCTCTATTGGTCATGTGTAAATAAAATCAACATTTGGTGGCTGTCCACTAACCATTAATCATATGTTTTCCCAACATTCATCTTGTTTTTTTGGTAACACGGATAGAACTCTGAATCACGAAACGGCTCGTCCATTATCTGTTCCGTTTGCTTCCTATTTGTCCATATGCTGTTTTCAAGTTGCGAAATTCTAAAGCTAGTCTATAAACCACCTAATGTTAATATTGATGAGGAACAACAGCTGTTTAAACAAATTGAGGGAGCTGCAAATCTGGGTAACACTTTAATTATTGGAGATTTGAATTACCTGGACATAAATTGGGACAGAGGGACTAGTAGCTCAGCAAAGGGAATTAGGTTTTTAAACTTGTTAAATTACACTTTCATGTCACAACCTGTACAAGCACCAACTAGAATGGACGCTTGTCTGGACCTGGTTTTAACAAACAACGTTGATCTTTTGACTAACATTCAAGTAGGTGAGCACTTGGGAAATAGTGATCACAATATAGTGTCCTTTGACATAAACTTAAAAAAAACAAAAGCACATGGGGTATACTAAAACATATCATTTTAAAAAGGCCAATTTCAATAAGTTAAGGACAGCTTTACAATATATTGACTGGCATAGTGAAAAGAACACTGAGGATAAATGGATCATCTTCCAACAAATATTAGAAAGGTACATTTCTCAGTATGTACCATTGTTATGGTACTTTTTCAGTAAACCAAAATGTTTAAGTGTCTATCTGTTCCTGTCCAAATTAAAGAGAATTGAATTGCGTATATACGCTGAAGTAATTCAGTCTGACACACGGAGTTCAGGTTAAAATAACTTCGAGGAAATTTATTGGCAAGTGCAGAATCAGCGGGCGCGCAGGCCCTTTTAAGAGACATTTTCGTCATCATTGATTATCAAGATATCAGTGAATAAACATCATTAATTGGATTAATTGTTAAGTGTCTGGGTTAGTGTCCACCTATCAATATAATTAATTGGATCAAAAGCTAAGTGGTTAGTTCCGTGTCCACCCACCAAGAGGTGGTACTTTTTCGGACACGGGTGGGGGACAAGGGGTCTTGAGCGTCATTTTACTCGGTCGGTGATGTCAAATCTCGTGGTTAGGTGCAAGGTCTCTTATGAATAGAACATTTCATTACTACTGTGTTCTCATGGCCTTTAAATTATACTATGTTGCGAGTTAGGGGAAATTCAACAGTTCCTGGGTTAGTCATATCCTTATGGAGAATACAGTCCTTGTCTATTGTATTAGATGTGCTGAGAAATACTGTCATGTAATGTAGTTTTCATATGAAGAAGTCAGGTTATGAGGACAAAATGGAGGATTTGTCACAGTATCAGGTTAATACAGAGTTAGAGCAGCAATTCAATATAAATACAATAAGATTTTTTAATAATTCTACAGCAGTCCCCCCTATGAAATGTTAGATTCTAAGAGATAAAAACTTTATTTGTTAATACCAGAAGACGTGTTAGCCCAAAGGCACAGAAACCCCGTGGCCGCTAGCTAGGTGTTAATGCAAAGTGCAAGTCTGTCCCTATTTTCTGACCCTACTAGGCTAGCTCATCTGTCAGTATGGCTCTCGAACACTTCACACCCAAGGGTATCCCATGGCAGCTAACCCACCACTTCTCCACATGGGGCCTTTACCATTCACCGACAGATGCTGTCCCTAATCTAGTCCCTTCCTAGAACTCTCGCACTTTATCATCAAAAGGGATGGATTGCAGCGGCAAACAGGGTGAGTTGAGATCCTGGAAATCTTGGTCATCAACATCAAGTAGTGTGAAAGTGGGTGCCGCTTGGTCAATAGTCTTCGTGAGAGCTTTCCTCAGGCAGGGGAAGACACAACAAAAGAGAAGAGCAAAGATAAAAAGAGAAATTAGTATTGCCATACCAATATGCATTAAAGCCTTTTTCCAACCCGTCATCCAACCAAACCATCTGTCCCAGGGATCTTTTATCCCAGAATTCCTTTTTAATTCTTCTGAGAGGTCATTTAATTTTGCTATGGCTAATGTAACTTTACCATTAGGACCTGTGTTTTCTGGGATGTAGGTACAACATGTCATGGTGTCGGGCAAAATTTTACATACCCCTCCTTTTTCGGCTAGGATCATATCCAGGGCTATTCTATTTTGGAAGGCCATTTGGGATGTTGCCTGCAACTGTTCGGCTAATCCCTGGAGGGCATCTCTGGTGTAATTAACGAAACGCTGTTGATTGTAATAAATGTAGTTTATCCAATTTAAGTTCTTGTTTGCAGTAACTATGGTAAAAATTGATTCAAATCCTGCAGCAACTTCATCTCTTGCTTTAAATTCATTGGGTACCCCCCTAGGCACCCCAATGGCATCAATGTAAATGTGAGGGTCAAAACTTCCTTTTACTGGGGCTTCACGCTTGGCCTTAGTGTGGCTGGACTCATGGGTGTTGGTGTGTGTGTCAGAAATAATGTGTATAGGCATAATGGCCTTGGCCAATGTACACTCCCCCCACCACTCTGTGTCCATTCTGGATCTTAACTGTAAATCCCCACACAACCAGTAAATATCTCCCAGTGACCTAGTGTGCTGCTGCAGCAAACGTACAGGAACAGTTCTATATGCAGTACAATAACCTGCGGGAAAGTTACCCACAAATTTACCAATCCCATCATGTTTGACATAGCAAGTGTAATTACCTTTATATACGGTAACACCATGAGGAGGTCTTACATTTTTGGCTATAAGAGGATACTCCGCTGTCCATGCTTGACATTGAGACCTGTTGAAATTATATTGGTAGGCAAAAAGACTTAAAATGCATTTTTCTTCATCTACTGGCAGGGTTAAAGGTACAGTGCCCAGATGAGGCCGGGCACCACCACACACATAGCATGCGGTTCGGTTATGTTTGTTGGCATTATATTTCATCCATTCTAACCATAGGTTAACATCATTAAAACCTGTTTCAGCGGCCATAGTATCTTCAAAGGTGGGGTTAGCAATGGCCATCATATCCTTAAAGGACTGGATGTGTGGTTTTAATGGGTTTGTGACCATATGAGTAGCTCCTTGCCACTCAGGGGAATTACACATATCTTTAAGGTAGAAATGCCCTAATTTAGTATAGGAACCCTTTTTCCAGTACATTCCCAATACATACTGGTCTGCATCTGTTGGGCTTGGATGCTCAACATTAAGAATTAATTTCATTGGTGTGCCTCCTCCAGGCTTTCTCAGAGTCATTCTTTGAAGGAGGGACCTACCATGATCATCTACTTTAGATAAGGCACTTTTTGGCTTGTAGCCCCAGGAAGGTCCGGCATTCCATCCCGCCGCCCCCCAATGGCCACAATTATGCCCCCATTGTTTGTCAACTACACAAACATATGGATCTTTTACATGAGGGATATCTCTATAGATATTCTGGATTTGTGTTGTAGTGAATGGGCATTCTACGATGTCACAATAATCAAAGGTATAGGTGGCCACCCGGGTACATGATGAATTATACCAGAAGGTGTACCCACTAGCATCTTTAGTGATGGCTACTTGCTGGGCCTTAATTAAACTAATTAAGGAGACAATGTACCAGAGGTACATGGTTGTGCGGTATCTGCTTCCTCTGGGGCAGGAGACTTCTTGCAGTGGGAAGCGTGGATCCAATGTGGCCTGCCGGCCAATTTGACGGAAGTTGCGGTGATCAGGAGAACTTGGAATGGCCCGTCAAATCTTGGTTCCAGGGTGCTTTTCCGCACGAACTTCTTAACCAGAACCCAATCTCCGGGAAGCAGGTTATGGGTACCTGTGTTCAGATCAGGATCTGGAATTGAAGAGAAAACTTGGGCATGTATTTTGTTCAAGGCACTTGCAAGTTCAGTTACATAGTCTACTAAAACATCTGATTGAAGCTGTAACTGCTGTGGATAATAACAACCTAGCCTGGGTGCTGTCCCAAATAGAATTTCATATGGGGATAACGAGTGTTTCCCTCTAGGTGTGTGCCTAACGCTGAACAAAGCTATTGACAGACTTTCTGGCCAGGGCATTTTTGTTTCTTGTGACATTTTTAACATTCTGGCTTTTAGAGTGCCATTCATGCGCTCTACTTTACCACTACTTTGTGGGTGGTAAGGGGTGTGGAAGGCTAGGGTCACTCCCAGAGCAGTCCAAATTTCTTTAGTCACTGTTGCTGTAAAGGCTGGGCCTTGATCACTTTCAATGACTTCTGGAAGTCCAAATCTACATACAATGTCTGTAAGTAGGCGTCTTGCGGTTGTTTTTGCAGTGATATTGGCTACAGGGTAGGCTTCTGGCCAGCCTGAGAACATATCCACCATTACTAGTGCATATTCATGAGACCCACTCTTGGGCATTTGGATATGATCAATTTGAATTCTCTGGAATGGGTACATGGGTTTTGCTAGGTGCTTTGCAGGCACCTTGATTGGTCTTCCTGGATTACATTTTGCACAAATGACACAGGCCCTGCAGAAGCTGTTGATCAGGGTTGTGATTCCAGGTGCTTCATAATATTTTTGAATGAGGGCGGCCATTAGGTCTTTTGACAGATGTGCAGGCCCATGGGCCCATTGGACAACTGCTGGGTATAAGCTTCTTGGAAGGCAAAATTTAGAATTGTTGTAGTAAATTCCGTCCTTTAGGACAGCTCCTTTCTTCTTCCATTTCTGGATTTCTTCAGGGGTAATTATAGCTTGTTGTTCTCGTAGAATTCTTAGGTCAGTAGGAAGAGTTTGTAAGGCAAAGATAGGAACTTCTTCTTCTTGACCGGACACTTCTTCATCCACTTCCTGCAAATCTCTGGCTGCTTGCTTAGCAGCCTGATCGGCCAAATGGTTGCCCTTTGCTTCATCTGAATCCAATTTCCCATGTGCCTTTACTTTCAAAACGGCCACTTCTTCAGGGAGTAGGAGGGCATCCATTAGTTCCTTGATTGCAGAGCTGTGTTTGACTGGTGTACCGGCAGTGGTAAGAAATCCTCTTGTCTTCCAAATGAGGCCGAAGTCATGTGCCACACCCAGAGCATATCTTGAATCTGTATAGATGTTGGCACGCTTTCCCTTGGAAATCTTGCATGCTGAAGTCAGGGCTTGCAATTCAGCTTCTTGCGCAGACATTGCTGGCGGTAGAGGTGATGACTTGAGAACTTCCCCTGTTGTGGTTACGGCATATCCTGTATGGTATTTTCCTTCTTCATCAGCATACCTTGAACCGTCCACAAACAGAGTAAAATCCGGATCCGGTAATGGATTCTCATGCACAGTTGGTAAGTGTACTGTTTCCATTTTCATCTGTTCGAAACAGTCATGAGGAGTTTCTGGGTCATAGTCATTTGTTATAACTAGGTCTTTAAATTCTTTTTCTAGGAAGTGGCGTGGCCATGCTTCCAGAAGGTCAGTTGTTGGGTATTTGACAATACCATTTTCCTGTAGCTGTTCTTCATCCATGGTGGCCCATAACTTTGCCATGGGCCCAAGATCATTCCATGACTTTGTCTTCAATTTGGTAACAGGAATATGTGGGATAGCAGTATCCCAATGGCGGTAGAGGTAGTTAAGTTGTTGAGGTAGTTGGACCAAGACCATGCTATTGCCTTCAGAGTCACAATAGAAATCTTGAGCAGTGAGCTTAACATCAGTCCAATGGTAGAGCTCATCTTCATAGCAAGGCTCGGGAGTAATGTCTGGTTTGTACCACATGGTACAGAAGGCGTGATCTGGGCCTTCACAGAGAGGCTTTTCACCTTCATAAAATGTCAAATGTGGATGCATGACTTTCTTGATACATCCACAAAGCAGGTAAATGTAGGTTTCATCTGTGATAAATCCATAATAGATACCCCCCTCAGGGAGTGGAAGAAGAGTGGATGGGTTAAGAACTTGACATCTTTGGATGGAAATGTTGTCAGGTAGAAGAAGATGGCACTGGAGGCGTAGGTGTCTGGCTGGAGACACGTGCTTGAGCTGGACTTGGTTGATGATGGCAGAAATGTCATGAGGGGCCAAAACAACCAGGGGGTGGCCAAGGACCAGGTCTGAGGTTCTTTCTATGAGCTCTCTTGCAGCAAAAACAGCCCTGAGACAGGAAGGAGTCCCTCTGGCCACAATGTCCAGTTGACATGAGAAATATCCAATAGGCCTCTGGCGGCCTCTTAAGTCATTAGTTTGGGTGAGAACTCCTGTTGCGTGGCCTTGTCTTTCAGAGACAAATAATTTGAAAGGTTTGGAGTAATCAGGTAGGCCCAAGGCAGGAGCAGAAGCAATGGCACGCTTAAGAGATTTGAAATTGTCCAGAGCTTCGTTGGTCAGGCCGAATGGATCTGACTTGAGTGCATCGTAGAGAGGTTGCATAAGCAGAGAGGCCTCTGGGATCCATGCTCTGCAGTAGGAAATGAGGCCTAAGAAGGCATGAAGAGATTTTGAAGTCCTTGGGGGTTGAATGTCCAGAATTGTTCTGACTCGGTCCCGAGTGAGATGTCTGGTACCTTGAGATAGGCAATGTCCAAGGAAAATCACAGAGGGTTGACAGAATTGCAGCTTGAGAAGCGAAGCTTTACATCCTTGTTCTGCCAAATAGCAAAGCAGACTAATTGAACATTTTTCAGTAGTGGGTATATCATCTCCACAGAGCAACAAATCATCCACATACTGGAGTAAAACAACTTCTGGGTGTTCAGCTTGCCATGGGTCAAGAATAGTACACATGGCTTTGGCAAATTGACTTGGAGAATTTTGTGCCCCTTGGGGCATGACAGTCCATGTATATTGTTGCATTTCATGGGTGAAAGCGAACAGGTATTGACAGGATGGATCTAGTGGAACACTGAAAAAGGCATTAGCTAGATCAATGACTGTGAAATACTTTGCAGAAGGTGGGACGCCAGAGAGCAGGGTATGGGGGTTTGGTACAAGAGGGGTGTCCAGGACAGTGGCTTCATTGACCGCACGGAGATCCTGAACCATCCTGTACTTTACTGGCTCACCTTTTAGAGTCTTCTTCTTCACAGGAAATAATGGAGTATTACATTCTGATTTACACTCCACTAAAGCACCCTTTTCCAGGAGCGCTTTGATGTGAATAGAAATGGCTGCAGCCTGTGCTGGTTTTAGAGGATATTGTGGTTTCCTTGGTAACTTAGCTCCTGGGATAAGCTTAACCACCACAGGTGGGACATTTAGATGACCTATATCCTCTGGGCCTGAGGACCATAACTTAGCAGGCACCTGAGTTTTTAACTCATCTGGGAAATTGGACCTAGGTTCTGCTGCTTGCTCATTGGGTATATCTAATTGCAGCATCAAAGGTAAGGAGCACAGGGCTGAAGTGTCAGAAACAGATAGAGGTGTAGACATTTCTACCTGTCCATCTGGAGTGAAGGTTATAGACGCCTGCAGGCGTGAAAGGACATCAGCGCCTAACAGGTTAATTGGGCATGTGGAGGAAACTACAAAACGAGCAAGTAAGCTTGTGCCAACCCGCAGAGGGGTTGTTAGAGGACTGTGTCTCGGTTGGCCATCCACTCCAACACAGGAGACATCAATACTTGACAAGAAAGATGGGTCTGGCAGGTCTTGTTCTCTGAGAACACTTCGGGCTGCGCCTGTGTCGATAAGAAATGTGGTAGGTTGGCCTTCAATGGGTAAAGTCACTGTGGCAAGTGGCCCCCCCCCCTTATCCCCTGTAAACACTGCCATGACAGGGGTTAATGACACAGGTTTGCCAATTTCCTAATCATCATCTGGTTCCTCAACAATTGGAACCGTTTTCATGGTCTTAGGGGCCGGGGCAGGCTTGGGAAACTTTTTGGGCTCCCCTGTAGGAAACTTTTTGGGCTCCCCCGGTTCCCTTTTGGGTTCTGGACAGTCACTTCTGTAGTGTCCCTTAGCCCCACAATTAAAACATGTTACGTCCTCTAACTTGACACCCTTGGTGCCAGGGGTGATGGGGGTGGCACGGGCCACCATGAGAGGAGCTGAATTGGGTCTTCTGGGGGTTTGGGCAGATTCCAAACCTCTAGCAACTAGGAGTAACGTATCTAGGGGAACAACCTTGTATTCAGGGCGTGCAGCAATGATTCCCTTGCGTATGGAATCTTTAACACCTTGGACAAACGCACCTGATAGCATTTGTGAATGAATTTTGTCAGTGAGATCAAATCCCAAATCTGTAAACATTTGATATAATCTTGCATGAAACCTTTCCACTGATTCTCCTTTGTCTTGCACAACATCAGTAAGGCCAGCAGCTTGATCTGCAAGTTTATCCTTAGCCCAATCTCTCAATTGATTGCAAAAGGTTACTCCGGAGGGATAATCAACATCACTTGTAAGCAGATCTGTACTGAGGTGGCGGGCCATGCTGGGCCAATATGCATCCCCTGCTTTAATAGCACAAATGCTCAGTAGGTCACGCCAGGCGGCGGAATAAGTCTTTTGTATCTGAACTATCCCTCGGTAAAAAGGCATAGGCTGTTTCTCTGGGTCAGGGAGAGATTTCATTAAAGCACTAGCTTGTGTGGGGTTAAAAGCGACATATTTGGGAGGGGCCTGTTCTCCCCGACCCTGATGGCCGAAGGGATCTTCAATAGAACGGTGGGCTCTCGTAGCCTCCATTGAACCCTGGGACAGTCTGTCATCCTCTTCCTCATCTAGCTCTATTATCTGGGACCTTCTGCGTGAGGGGAGCACCTGAGGAGACAGGGCCGGGGGATAGGAGGGAGCTCCGGAGGCGGGAGTTGCCATTGGGTCATAACCTTGGGACCGGTAATCACCAGGAAGCACCGGCATCAGGGGTGCTGAATGGCTGGGGGCCGCCATATTGGAGGCGGGGAAGGAAGTTGCATTGGGGTTAAGGGAAGACGTGGCGGCCATGTTGGATGTGGGCACATCCGGGGCAGACTGAACCGGACTGGGCATGACCGGAACCTGGGGAGTGACTTGGGGAAAGGGGTATGGCCAGTGAGGATAGGGGTATGGGAAGGGGTATGGCCAGGCCATTTGGGTGGGAGTTGGGGCGGAACCTGGATTGGGCAGTGAGGTTGGGGAGGGATTAGCAGAGGGGGTGGGAAACTGGGCTGTGGTCGGGGCGGACGAGGGAGAGGGTGGGGAAGAGTCAGTAAAGGTGCCTGAAGGAGGAGGAGCCGGAGTGGGATCAGCAAGATTGACAGTGGCAGGAGAGGAGGGGTTAGTGAACTGGGCAGATGCAGATGGGAGGGTAGGATTATCTACGGAGACAAAGTGTGAGGAAGGAATGGCAGATGAGATGTTAGCATTAGACTCAGAAGGTGGCTTGGGGATGGATGAGGATGATGGGAATGTTAGGGAGGGAGAAGGGGAAAAGTAGGATCCATCAGAATTTAGGACCGGACAAACGGGAGAGGTGACGGGATGGGGATTGGGAGGATTAATCAGCTGGCAATCTCCCATTACTGACTGGATCTTTGGGATAGACATCCCCCGGGCGCCATTTTGGGGCGCTGGCTGAGGAAGAGCCCCAGCAACACAATTATTATGGTACACAAACATTTTCACACCCTTGTGAATTATTTCTTCTTCAACCCAACCTTCTTGCTGAATAGCCTTTGCTACTCTGTACCATGCTTCAGCTGTTTTTAATAAATCATAATTTGCAAGCTTGCCTTTCTTTTCCATCAACAATCTACGCCAACTTTCTGGTTGTAATCTACCACATGTCGGCACAGCTATTTTACAAACTTTTGCAATCTTTTCAACACCTTTAACCATCTCCTCACCCTCTCTGTCATCAACTAAATCACATGCTAACCAGCCCTTACTGGGCTTATTTAAATCCTGCCCCATGATCCCTTCTCCCCTACACCAGCGTCCCAGATATAGGGAAAGATAAGGAAAATTGAACCGGAACGTCTACAATGCTCGACTGCCACCTGAGAATCGTGGGTCTTTCTCAAGTGCGTCTTCCCAAAACGTAGACTAGTCACTGAATCCGCCTACCCGGGGTGGTAGACACGGATTGGAGCGAGGTGAGAAGTGTGTGACCAATCACTTCTCTATTAAGAGGAATGGGAGTGGATAGTATAATAGTACAGGAAGTGTAGAAAAGGTAAAGAGTAAGGGAAGAAAAATCCTTAGAGACAGATACAGGAGTTTAAATGACTCCACATTAAACAAACAAAACAACAGTACAGTTGAAATACAGTGCATGCATCACAGTTCAAATGAAATCAACAGTAATCCCTTTCCTTCTACATGTGCTTACTCCAAAGTCACCTTTCTCAACCTCGTAGTGTCCCCGCTCGGAGAATGACTTCCTCAAGTCTCACTACCAGCGGCCAAGGATAACAGCTAACACCGGTCCGAAATCCTTTCTAGCCTCCCTCGTTACAGCAGTCCACTTAAAGTGGCCACGCCACCCTCACTCCCGTAGTGCCCTTATAAAACCCACTCTATAAGTCTCACTACCACGTGATGCGGAAAACAAGCAATGCCTGCCTGAATCCCCCCAGGAAACTGAGTCCCCTGCCACAAGGCTAAGTCTCCTACCACAGTTAAAATAATCAGTGGACCTTCAACTCAACTAGAGCCGAAGGGTCCGGGTCAGGACGTCCCCAACTCAACTAGAGCTGGATGGTCCGGGTCAGGACGTCCCCAACTCAACTAGAGCTGGATGGTCCGAAAGCGCACAGTGAAGCTAGCTAGGCTATCAAAGTGACACAAAATTGGATCACAGGAAACTATGATTCTACACAGATCCCACAATTCCACAAACTTCTTTTTCCTTACAGCCACAGCCACGAGGCTCCTAAAAGAAGTAAACAGGCAAAGAAGACCCCCAGGAACACATCCACAGGTCAACCCCCCTTTTTCCCTACAGCCACAAACACGTGGCTCCTAAAAGGAGTAAAACAGGCAACAGGACTCCAGGCAAATCCCCCGGGTCCACCCCCCCTTTATCCCAAAAAGGGGAAAACAGACAAACACAGGACCCTCAAGCAAACTACCACTGGTCCACCACCCCCCCTTTATCCCAAAAAGGGGAAACAAATAAACATTCAGCCCGGGCAACCAAACTAGACACACCCAGGCAACAGATAGACTAAATGCAGGTAACAAATGGGTAATAAGACTCCGGGCAAGATATTACCTGTCTTTGATGTCCTCCCGGGAAGCAGTCACAGACACGTGGACGGGTCAATCAAAGGGGCCGGAACGTACCGGTGGCTCTGCAGAAGTCTCTACCGTGTATCTGGAGGTGATCAATCTCCCTTCCTTCCCCCTGGATTCCTCCGTCCACCCTTGTCTTCCTTAGGACGGCTCACCGGCCAGACATAGCCCGGAGTCCCTGTTCGGGCGCCAAAGTTGTTATGGTACTTTTTCAGTAAACCAAAATGTTTAAGTGTCTATCTGTTCCTGTCCAAATTAAAGAGAATTGAATTGCGTATATACGCTGAAGTAATTCAGTCTGACACACGGAGTTCAGGTTAAAATAACTTCGAGGAAATTTATTGGCAAGTGCAGAATCAGCGGGCGCGCAGGCCCTTTTAAGAGACATTTTCGTCATCATTGATTATCAAGATATCAGTGAATAAACATCATTAATTGGATTAATTGTTAAGTGTCTGGGTTAGTGTCCACCTATCAATATAATTAATTGGATCAAAAGCTAAGTGGTTAGTTCCGTGTCCACCCACCAAGAGGTGGTACTTTTTCGGACACGGGTGGGGGACAAGGGGTCTTGAGCGTCATTTTACTCGGTCGGTGATGTCAAATCTCGTGGTTAGGTGCAAGGTCTCTTATGAATAGAACATTTCATTACTACTGTGTTCTCATGGCCTTTAAATTATACTATGTTGCGAGTTAGGGGAAATTCAACAGTTCCTGGGTTAGTCATATCCTTATGGAGAATACAGTCCTTGTCTATTGTATTAGATGTGCTGAGAAATACTGTCATGTAATGTAGTTTTCATATGAAGAAGTCAGGTTATGAGGACAAAATGGAGGATTTGTCACAGTATCAGGTTAATACAGAGTTAGAGCAGCAATTCAATATAAATACAATAAGATTTTTTAATAATTCTACATCACCATTGGGAAATAAATATAAAAGAAACTAATTAAAACCAATGTGGCTTAGTAGAGAAGTAAAACAAGAGATTAAAAATAAGAAAAGGGCATTTAAAGCATTTAAATCGGACAAATCAGATGCATCTTATAAAAGATATAAGGAAGCAAATAATGCGTGCAAAAAGGAAATTAGATTTGCTAAACTTCAAAATAAAAAAAATGATAACTAAAGAGAGCAAAACCAACCCCAAAGCATTTTTTAAGTACATAAATTCTAAAAAAAAACAAAAATGAAAGTGTAAGTACACTGAAAACTGAAACTGGGGTGTTAGTTAATGAAGACCAGGAACAGGCAGGAATTTTAAATAACTATTTCTCCTCCGTATACATTAAGGAAGAACCCATGGCAATAGATGTGCAAATGATTGCTACTAAAAACTTGCAGAATAATTGTAATTGGTTAACTCAAGACAAGATGCTGCAGCTACTAAAGAAAGTTAATATAAACAAAGCTCCAGGGCCTGACGGTATCCATCCACGAGTACTTAAGGAACTAAGTGTAGAAATAAGTGAACCTCTGTTTTTAATCTTTCAAGATTCTTTTCTTTTAGGAAGTGTTCCAGAAGATTGGAGGAAGGCAGATATGGATCCTATATTCAAAAAGGGTTCAAAATCCTTGCCTGGAAATTATAGACATGTGAGCTTAACTTCTGTGGCTGGGAAAATATTTGAAAGGTTATTAAGGGATTATATTCAAGAATTCATTGAGAAGAACATGGTTATCAGCAAAAATCAGCACGGTTTTATGAAGCACAGGTCATATCAAACTAACTTGATTGCATTCTATGAAGAAGTAAGTAGAAGTATAGATCAGGGTGTTGCAGTGGATGTGATCTATTTACAGTGGATGTGATCTATTAAATGCCAAGGCATTTGATACAGTTCCACACAGCAGATTAGTGTTCAAACTCAAGGAAATTGGTCTAGATGAAAATGCTTGTTCTTGGGTAGAACATTGGCTTAAAAACAGAGTACAAAGAGTCATTAATGGTAAATTTTCAAGCTAGACAGAGGTGGCAAGTGGTGTCCTTCAGTGGTCTGTTCTGGGGCTCCTTCTATTTAACATTTGTATAAGTGATCTTGAAGACAGCATTGAAAGTCATGTTTCAGTGTTTGCAGATGACACAAAACTCTGTAAAGTAATACAATGTGAGCAAGATTTAGATAGACTCGGGGACTGGGCACTCAAATGGCAGATGAAATTTAATGTTGAAAAATACAAAGTTATGCACTTCGGCGTAAAGAATACACAAACAACGTATACCCTTAATGGAAGCGAATTAGGGATAACAACACACGAAAAGGACTTGGGAATTGTTATAGACAACAAACTATGCAACAATGTGCAATGTCAATCAGCAGTGGCCAAGGCCAGTAAGGTATTGTCATGCATGAAAAAGGGCATTCATTCTCGGGACGAGAATATCATTTTGCCTCTTTATAAATCACTGGTAAGACCACATATTGAATATGCTGTGCAATTTTGGACACCTGTTCTAAAGAAGGATATTATGACACTAGAAAAAGTGCAGAGGCGGGCTACAAAATTAATAAAAGGAATGGAACATATCAGCTATAAAGAAAGGTTAACAAATTTAAACCTATTTAGTTTAGAAAAACGTCGCCTGCGAGGGGATATGATAACATTATACAAATATATTCGGGGCCAATACAAACCAATGTGTGGAAATCTATTCACAAACCGGACTTTACATAGGACACGAGGCCATGCGTTTAGACTGGAAGAAAGAAGATTTCGTCTAATGCAAAGAAAGGTTTTTTTTACTGTAAGAACAATAAGGATGGGGAATTCTCTGCCTGAAGAAGTGGTTTTATCAGAGTCCATACAGATGTTCAAACAGCTACTAGATGCATACTTTTAAAAACAGAATATTCAAGGATATAATCTTCCAATGTAGGGTAATAACTGCTTGATCCAAGGATAAATCTGACTGCCATGCTGGGGTCAAGAAGGATTTTTTTTCCTAGCTTGTTGCAAAATTGTGCTTCAAACTGGGTTTTTTGCCTTCTTTTGGATCAACAGCAAAAAACAAATGTGAGGAAGGCTGAACTTGATGGACGCAAGTCTCTTTTCAGCTATGTAACTATGTAACCATGTAGAACATAGCACATGGTTAAATGGCTAGTTTCCCTTAGCAATGTTTTTCCCATGCTAGCTAGAGGTATTAATTTATTAAGTTATCTGGGTGTTAAAATGTGGTGCTCTGCCTGAAGATAAAATATTCCCTTTGCCCCCATCCGGAAGTTTTATGTTCTATGAATTCTCTGCTGGTGGAGAGAATGAGATGCCCTGGACCTCCTCAATGTATGTACCCATACTCATTTATTTAGTGCTAGAAATTTTCTGTTTTCCTCTTACCTTAGTCTTCTCTTACATCTTTCTTTCTTTTTTTTCTTCTTACAACCTGTGTCTTCCAGTTTATTTTAATAGTTTCCTCCATTTGCCTTCCAAACTAGTCTTCTTTGTCTTTCTTTCTTTTCCATTCTATCTATTTTCTTCTCTCATCTCAGTCTTTTCTACACTCTGCCTTTTTTCCTATTCTCTTTGTCACACAACCTTTGGATCATTCCTGTATTATTTCCATCAGATTCCATTCCAGCAATTGCACCTGCTTTTTTTTTTTTTCTACCTTTTTGGGAAATGTCCGGGTGCCTCATTGGAGGCTAAACCGCATCTGTCACTGGGTAACACTCTTTCATAATTATACACTAGATAATATTAACATGTACTGTTGAAGAAATTATATTTTCTTTTTTGATGGCCACGTTTTTATTCATACTTTTAATAAAAATCTGGCTGGTGTGTTTTTTGAGCACTGTCTCGTGGCAAGCACTCTTCAAATATGCAGATCGAAAGGCCATAAGAGTAATTAAATAATTGTGCTTTGCTAGGATCGAAGATGACACTTTATGTATTATTTATTGTTTTAGCATAACGTGAACATATAAGCCATCATTATGGCTTCATTCACTTTATGTAAATAAGCATTTCTAGCAAATCCATATATAATGAAAGCTTTTCTTTTGACACTTGCTCCGGGATTCATTAAGAAGCGGTTTCTGAGATCATATGGTGATCTCCACTGTCGGCAACCAAAGTCAATTAAACTAATTGCATGATGCTCTATGCAGGCAATCGCTCAGTTTGATGAATCCCAGCACACGGGAAATTAGAAGTGTTTATATTGGAAAAACATAGAACATTTATAACTGTGTATTAGCTGGAAACCTCACTTGAACCTTTTGTAAGGAAGAAAGAGAAAGGACACACATGAACTGCACTTGGCAACGAGTTTTGTAGCTGAACATTCTAATCCAATGATTCGGAGTTTATAGTGCAAGTGAACATAATGACTGTAGCCACAGATATGGGATTAAGCTGGCGATCAGCAAATTGTTGTGCAAGCAGACAGTAATTATGGGTACAGGACTTTCAGGAAGGTTGCCATGCTCTGCAAAATAGTTTGTTGTGTATTATTTACTTGTGTTTTTATGTTTTTTGTAAGTATTTAAATATTAACAGAAACATCCCAGGATTTTTAATATTATGCTTGCGTGTCTCCTGTATTTAATAGACTATGTTTTTTGAAGTCGGAAAAATAAAATTTAACCCCTTAAGGACACATGACATGTGTGACATGTCATGATTCCCTTTTATTCCAGAAGTTTGGTCCTTAAGGGGTTAAATGTGGAAATCCAAATCCCTATATTTAGGTATTTAGGTGTATTCTGGAACAGAGTTTGTCCATCTTGGCTCGCTGTCAATCATTGTTATAAGCTTTGTCCTTTGCACCTTGCAGTTAGTATAGAGAGAGAGGAAGAGGAACAGACACAATTAATTCTTGGAACAGGATTGTGATGATGCCAATGACTAGAGGTTTATGCAGAGCACTGGCGGATCCAGGGGGAGGGGCAACGGTGCAATTGCTCCCCCCTCTCCCCTCCCGAGGCTCTCCTCTGCTGGCTAATGCTGGGCTGGCACTGTCCAAGTGCCAGCCCTGCAATGTGCCTTCACGATCGGAGGGAAGATCCCTGGTCCGCAGGCACGGTGCTGGCAGCTGACAGGGGTGGGAGGGAGGGAGGGAGGGAGGGAGAGAGGACCCGGGAGCTCAGCCTGCAGCTCCTCCAGGTCCTTCTCTCGCCAGCATGGAGCATTGCCATGGTTACCACGGCAGCGCTCCGGATCTCTCGAGAGTGAACTCGAGCCCTGGAGCTGCAGGCTAGAGTTCACTCTCACCACTAGGACACCCAGGGTTTCTCTACCTGGCCACCAGGGATCAAGAAATGTCCCCCCTCCTCTCTCAGGTAAGAAGGGAGGGTGGATAGAATTTTTTTTTATTAAAAAAAAAAACCTCCTCACCACACATTAACACTCTGCCCCCCCACACAAACATACACTGCCCTCCCACACACACACATACACTGCCCCACTATATACACACTGCCCCCACACACACATACACTGCCCCCCCACACACACACTGCCCCACACACACACACACACACACACACACACACTGCCCCCCCATACACACACACACTTCCCTCCATACACACACATACTTCCCCCCATACACACACACTTCCCCCACACACTGCCCCACCATGCAAACACTACCCCCCCACACACATACACTGCCCTTCCACACACACACTTCCCCCACACACAGCCCTCCATGGACACCTTGCCCCACACACACATACACAGCCCCCCATACATACATTTCCCCACACACCCTACACAATCACACACTACACCAACCACACACACACACTAAACCTTTCACACACACTGCACCCCTCACGCATTGCACCACTCACACACCACTGCTCCTATGCCTTACTATAGCCCATCTCCCAGCAGACCTCAGGTAAGTTGTCAAATTGTTCTTAAACGGTTTGACTACTTACTCTGGGAGGGGGTCCCGGCACTCCTGGCACCATAACCACTACACAGAGTTGTAGTGGTTACAGTGTATGGATTATTTCTTTAAATAATCTACAAGTGCCCCTTTCGAGATCAGGCTCTGGATACGCCACTGATGCAGAGAAGGATTAATATTTCTTAGGGCCTTATGTGGGTTACCGGTTTGGAACTCCCCTTATTTCTTTACATAGAGATACTGAATTGGGCCAAGAAAATGAATGGTTCTATTTAAAATGGATTCACGTGTGTTGAAGGTTGTTGAAAAAGGCTGTACAGCGGGCGAAACGCTTCTCAGACACCAGGAGGACTGAACATTTGCATATATATATATTTTCTACTTTGTTTTATCTCCCTAGTGGAGCTTTTTATATTTTGTTTGTAATTTAATAAAAGTTTAAACTTATCTTACAATTGAGTCCTCTTGGACCAATATTCATTCCATCCACATTAACAAGGGGATTCTGGCCACTCCATATCTGGCAAGCAGGTGCACAAACTTGGAGCCAGTATTTTATGGGCTCCAGAACCAGGTGAGCAACATCTTTTTGAACAACTAGTTTTGAACCTTTACCAACATCCCGCACTATTAGTTTTCATTTTACATCTCCTGTATGTATATACCATATTGGAGTCTGTGAAGGGGTACCTTAAAGGCACAGAAAGCCAGCACATTCAGAGCCGTAACGGTGAAAAGGCTCTAGTGTTGTGAGCATTCCTCTTTTACATTTTGTTTCACTTATACCAATTGCAAACAATATTGTAATATTGTATCTTTCTTCTTATCTCTTTTCCGGCAAATATATGAAAACGTCACATTCTGTATGGGTAAGCCCTTGACTTTTTAGCGCTGCACTATACACTGTTGTGTTTGAAAGGGGTAGTATCACCTAAACTTTGTTCTAGCACATTGTGTGTTTTTCTCAGATACCGATTAGTGTACAAACTTTGTCACCATGAGTTTTCACAATTAAAAAAACAAAAAACACCTCTGTTATTAAATCAGTGTTCGGTTGTCGAGGTACAGAGACAATCAGAGAGTATTATAGTGTTCTAGTGATAAACGAATGCACGATCAATGTAACAAACTCAGGATTAGCAACCAGCATAAAATGTAACAAATATTCTCACTAACTATAGGTTACAAACTGAATCGAATTATGACTTCACAAAGTTTTGTGCTGGTACACATACATCACAGATCTCGTACACCAAGCCACCATATCGAGCTCTCATTTCTCATTTGTTTCAGTTAGGATTTGGTTCAAAGTTCTTGTGCTTGCTTAGAAAACTCTCCATAATCTTACCCCTGCTTACATCTCCTCCCTCATTTACAGACATACTCCAGCTCAGCCTCTTCGCTCTGACAACCTGTTACTATCCTGTTCTTACACCCGTACTACAGATTCTCACATTCAGGTCTTCTACAGGGCTGCCCCCTCCTTATGGTATTCCATCCCCTCCTTATGGTATTCCATCCCTTCAAAAAATCCCTAAAAAACACACCTCTTTAGAGAAGTCTACCAGCTCACCCCATAACTCCTCATCCATATTAACCTTCTGCTGCCGTCTCCCATCTACTGTGCGCCCTCCTCCCAAACTCCCCTCCCATCCTTGAGGTATATCCAGATCACTTGTTCCTCTCACTTACCTCTGTGCATTTATCCCTCATCCCTTTAGAGTGTGAGCTGTTTGGACAAGGTCCTCTTCATTTACTATTCTTGTATTTCCTTAATGTTTAGCTTGAATTAAATATTTGTCTTGTTTACCCATTGTGTTTATTGTATCGTTGTGGAATATGTTTGCGCTATATAAATAATTGTAATGTCATACTCGGCCTTGTGTCATACACTGACTTACCTTACTATTCCCCCTCTTTGCTGGTTTTACCATTTTATAGGGTAACAGCCTGTAATTAATATGGATTTTACTGGAACTGATAGCATTCGATTTAAAATGTAGGTAACACTTTATAGGCGGAATATGGCTTTTTTGGACAGAGAGTATTAATGGTCTGTTGGATACTCACAAATATGCCCTAAAAGTCCATTTACGTGTTATATAGCCTGAAACAGCACATTTTACATCATGTTCTAAGCTATTATGAATGATATATTTAATCTGTGTGTAGCTATTTTAATTCTGTTTTAATCTTCCATTTTTACAGCAAATATATTGATAACTTTTCCATTAAAATGAACACTAATTATGACAAAAATAAATCGAAAAAGAATGGTGTTTCTATTCAGTCTTTAATTTACAAATGGAACCAGAAAAAAAATAATAATTTTAAAACCTCCAGACTCTGCTTTGTGCTCTGTGAACCAATATATCCCGGCTGTACGCTGAGAGCAATTTATTTTTTTATATTTACACCTCTGCTATTGCGTTCTGTCTGTTCTGTCACTTGAGGGGTTACAAGAGATTGAGTGGCAATTTCTCCACAGCTTTTAATAGAGCCAACCTGTTTACTCTGCAAAAAAATAAAAAAGCAAAAAAAAATAAAAAAATAAAAATAGAATGAAAATCCTTTTTAAGTAACGAGCTGCCGAGCTGACTAGAAAGTCTCCCGGGAGCTTGGAGTGTAAAATGCTTTTCTTAAAACAGTTGGGAGTTTTATAAATGGTACAAGGTAGTTTATGGATGTTCATCTATGTTATATAATAGACATAAGAGGTTGTGTTTTTTTATTCTTTCCCCCTTAAGGACCAAACTTCTGGAATAAAAGGGAATCCTGACATGTCACACATGTCATGTGTCCTTAAGGGGTTAAGGAATAAAGTTTGAACATTGAAATGCTTATTTCATGTTTTTTTAGGTTTCATATGGATCTCTGCCTCAAATCTGAGAGAAACTTTGAGATGAAATGCTTAGGGATCTCTTTGCTAAACAGCCTTCAAGTCCAAGACATTGTCCAGTTTATTCACTTTGAAGATTTTATTGCTATTATGTTCTACATATTGCAAGTCGGCTGTTAACCAACTATAATTCAATGACGAGCGAATAGTCACCCCTAGTTGCATGATCTAAATGGCAGACAATGTGTTCCCCCACATAGTTAAGGGGCTTATATTTCCAGAATTTGGAGGGGATAGGAAACATATCATAGGATCTTTCACCAGAGTTGACTTGCATTTCACATATTCAACCTTCAGACACTGAATAAAATGTACGGACAATGTTTTGTTTTTTTAATTAGGGAACACATTAACCTACTTGAGACTGCTGGATCTAATCAAAAGTTTCATGAGCTGACTGTAACTGACCCGACTTAAAAGGAATACTCCAGTGTTAGGAACGCAAACAGACTCCCAAAACTAGGGAGTTATACTAGCTATAGTCATACTAGCTAGGTTGATTCAGCCTCCTCTTCCAGTAGTTATAAAATGAAGCATTTTACTCACCTTATTTCCCCAGCGCTCTGGTTTCACCACTTGACCACTCCTCCGCTTGCTGAGATTATCAACACTGAAGATCTCAGCCAATGTAATGCCTCCCCATTGCCAACCACAGTGCTGCACCAATCAGATACTCAGCATACCTCTATGGGGGGCATCCAGTATTTCCACCAGATTAATGTCTCTGCTGATTGGCTATTGCCTTCCACCATCTACACTCAAACGCAGGGATAGATTCAGCTCTAATAGTTGTTGCTAACTTTCTATCCACTCCAAAGACTAATGGTGAGGTTGACGTTCTGTACTGTGATGGAAGTGTGGAGGAGCAGAATTATACTTGGACTAGAAACAGACATGTACTTGCAAAAAGAATATGTCAAAAATCAGTTTAATGTTAAAATCAGTCTTGTATAAATTAGCTCCTAGCACAATCTAGAAAGGAATTAAATGCCATTATGGGTTCCAGTGAGGTTTGCTGAGGTTTTTATTTCACATCATTAATAAAGAATTAGTGGAATAAAGAACCAGCAATATTGAAGTTTCACTGCCGAGTCCTAGCCCTGTGGTTTCCAGTTGATTGCATGAGGCAGACATAATTCACAATCACTTTATGATCTTCAGCTCTGTTTACACATGAACCGCTTATAAATTCCGATGTGATGACAAATAACCATTTTTAGAGCCATTCAGACCGTAAAATATGTCACAGTAGGAAGTAGAACCCTCCTAGATTGATGGTTGATTGTTTACAAGACAAGCCTATAATATGCTTATGCTTTTAATTTGTAACATGGATTGGGCTGCGGAATATGCAACAGTAAGTAAATTATGTTAAAGGTCTCTATTAGCATTTAAATTGGACATACTAGACAGAATGGTGTGCATTAACAGTACCAGCGCGTTTGTAAGTCCGGTGCACTGCGGTATTCTATAGCAAGTCATTACACTTTGTAAAGATACTTTATTTCAAATTTTAGCCAGCCTCTATCACACACATGCAAACATATATATATATAAACACACGCACACATTCACACACAAACATACATACACACACATAGACACACACATTTGTATAAATTAATAAATATATAGTTAGAAAATTAAGTATTTTACTAACCTTATTTGCCCAGTACTCCTCTCTCAGCATGTGACCAATCCTCCACTGACCGAGATCTCAGCCAATGTAATATTTCCCCATCACCAATCCCAGTGCTGCACCAATCAGAATCTCCTCATAGAGATACATTTACTCAGTGTATCTCTTTGGGGAGCATTCAGTATTTCCACCAGATTAATCTCTATCCTTATTGGCTATTGCCTTCTACCGTCTACACTCAACCCAAGGATGGATTCAGCTATAATAGTTGTTGCTATCTTTCTATCCAGCCCACAGGCTCACGGTGAGGTTGAAGTTCTGTACTGTGATGGGAGTGTGGAGGGGCAGAATTATACTTAGAAAAGGGACAAATAGGACGGCATGGTGTTGTGAAGAATTATTACGACATAAAACGGGATATAACAGAGGTTGGTAAAACATAGGCCAGCATCACAAAGTTTCTAATCCGGAGCGTCAGCTGCATAATTCTTATTCACAGTGTGCTGTAACAAAGTTTCACTAGCAATTATCACACTTTGCCACTTTACTCATTATTTACATCTACAGATTGCCAAGAGGCTTAAGCTTATCGCATTACTGTCTCCCGTTATTTGTAGCTCTGTTTATGTATTGCTTTATTGTGTTGATAAATACAGGGGGTGTTGAGTATAAAAACCATCAAGAAGATTGTGGATGCCTCTGGGTCACCTCTGTGCCAGTTACTACGGATGTGTTTGAACTGTTGATTCTCAAGGAGACAATCATGAGGGTTATAGCTGCTCTTGGTGAAATAAAGAAATATTTATTAGATTCTATGTTGATGTAAAATTATTTACGAGTCTCTGGTTACTATTGATTTCTTTAATGTGAGTATCATTCTCGTGATCTAAGGTTTATGTATTCAAAAATGCTCTGAAGCAGAAAGGAATCACCTGCCTACCACGAATATAAGCTTCTAAAAACAAGAGCGCTTACAGGGTTGTTTAAAGGGATACTCTAGGCACTAGACCCACTTCATCTTAATGAAATGATTTGGGGTATGAATGCGACCCCTGTAGCCATGCTGTTGACTAAAATGGTCACTGACCCCTTAGCTGATCACTGCTTATAACCCCCTAACTCCTCCACCACTTCCTGCCGACAACTGACCACCTAACCCAGTGATGGCTAACTGTGACACCATAAATTGTTTCTGGACTACATTTCCCATGATGCTTAGCTAGCTTTTAGAGTCTAGAAGCTAGCTGAGTATCATGGGAGATGTAGTCCAGAAACAGTTTATGGTGTCAAAGTTAGCCATCACTGGCTTAGCCCCACTCAGTCCTGTGTCAAGGTTCCCTCTGGTCTCTTCTGACCCCCGTGAGCTTCAAGATAAAAATATATTTTTTCTAATTTATCAATTCATCCTTTGTAGAAATGTTGGTGGTGTGACATATGAGAGAATTAAATAATAAATAATAGTCTCACAAAACTTCTTACAATTTTGAAAGTAGAATAAATCTCAATTTGAAATAGGAGTTGGTAGGAAATGTTAACTAAATAAATAGTTAAATTATGGGAATTTGTAGAAAATCTTGTATCCTGTATTTCCAAAAATGCAGATTCCCAATATAGCAGCATAATGTAAACATAATGAGCATATGTTAGCATAATGACCACACAGAGAGTAAAGTGCTGCGGTATAAGTCTGCGCTATATACATGCAAATAAAAATAAATCTCAAACCAGGCTTCTCTATTTCAATGGACTCTGGAGGCTGTCAACAAAAAGTCCTGCAAGTCAACAGAGCAAATCTCGCCGAGCATTATACATAACGCCAAATACATGATTAATGCGGTTTTAGCCCTAGACATCTGCTAACACCTCAGGGGGGGCAGAATCTAAAGATTAAATTGTGTGCTCTATAATGTTATGTGTAAATTATTATCTGAGAAGTAAGTATGGTCTTGATTGATGGCATTTATGAAGAAGAAAGTAATACGGTATCAGTGTAGAATATGTTCATTTCATATCCTAAAGAAAATATTGGATACTTTTCTACCGAAAATAATTCTGCAAAGAAACATGAATGGCATTTTCTGTGTGTTATTGTTTCCCAGGAGAAGCAAGGTTGCTCTTGGAGTTAAGACGCTATTTTTACTAACCCTTTGGGTCAAACTGGAACTGGTGATATTTTGCCTTTAATATAATGCACTAACCATATAGGGTGTGTGACAAAAGTACTCCTTTCCTTTGGTACCTTGTCCTGGGATTGGGGTGTCACACACAGCCTTCTCAGGCTTCAGAGACACTTCACACTCTGGATGAGATAAAATGACTTGCTCTTTTTATTGTGGTTCCAAAATTCAACAATGTGCAGTCAGGTATAACAAAGTATAAAAAACAAAACAAAAAAAAACTTAAAAAAACGAAATCCTTGCTGTTCTGAGCACTAACTTAACAAAATAATAAACTCACTGGGTTGGATGGCTTGTCCATTTCCCAACATAAATATCCACCTTACTGTTTTGGGTTCTTTCAGCTCTCTCTTTCTACTCACAGGAATCAAACACAATCTCTACCCATGCTTTGGCCAAGGGGGTACTTAATATCACCTACAATTAACTACCTTTTCAGGTTAAGTAAATCAGAGCGTTGAAACTCTGGAACTGGACTCCTCACCTGCAGTTTCCAAACAACCTCCAAGTGCTCCACCCCAGGGACCAAACATACCCCTATATAAAGTGCAATATTCATTTTAACACAACACATTTCCCTGGGGCTAATTACACAAAGTAGGAACCTTGCAAAATCTGGGGAGATATACAGACTCCATCCAGCACAATGCCTTGCTTTCGGTCACAGGTGCTTGAAATAGGTTATATTTTAAAGTGTGTGTGTGTGCGCGTGTGTGTATGTGCGTGTGTGCATGCGTGCGTGTGTGAAAGAAATATAAATGTAACTCTTGGTCGTTCTAAATTTACTGTTGATTTGGCATTTGATAACTGTACAGTCACTGCTTTGATGCTGTCTGAAGGATTAATTAAAGTCATTATTCTGTTTAAACCACTTTGTTAAATGCATATCCTATCCTCTTGTTGTGTGATAGAACAGTAAAATTAGATCAGAAAAGTATTATTAAATAAAACCATACATGGTACAATCATGCCCATATAGCATTTCTATTTAGAAACCCAAGCGTGTCCAGTGCATTATAAGGTTGTAAAGTCAGCCACAACATGCTAGTGCAGCAGAGGTAAGTACTATTTTTTTGTTTATCTTCATTTACCTCTGCCGCTTGGTTTACCACATTAAATATGGTTTACTGGAGTGAAGACGCAATGAACCGTCCATTCCAAACAAGCAACCTTTCTTCAAAACCAAAAATGTACTTTAGTGTTTAGGTGATATGTTGCCACACACCATGCACTAAACAGGGATAGGCAACCTTCGGCACTCCATTAGTTGTGGACTACATCCCCCATAATGCAATTACACCCATATTGCTGGCAAAGCATCATGGGAGGTGTAGTCCAAAACAACTGGAGTGCCAAAGGTTTCCTATGCCTGCACTAAAGTAGGAGTGCAGTGCAATTCCAATCGGAACACTTACCCCTCATACTACTTTCCTAAAATAAGTTCATATTCGAATGTAAAAGAGAAAAAAAACACAACAGTGCAAACAAGTGTGGGCATTGTTACGCTCACAATAAAAAGAGCCTTTTATATGATCTGGCTCTGAACAATAAAGCCTCCATGCCCTTTTGGTGATAACCAAACCTCTTCTTGTGGTGGACCTCTTTCCTTCAAGTAAGGTGCAGGTAACGTGGAAAAGAAAATGGAGAACAATCTGGTGCAGTACCTCAACGTAACATATGTGAGATTAATAGACCAGTTAATATGCTCCCCTTTACCTGGAGTGCAAAGCTACAATGTGAGGCATTGTGATTAAAACGTTCCTTCATTGGAATTTTTTTGTGAATATGGGAGCACAACCATTGCCTAGAATCTTAAAGAAAGACTAATTGCAATGAAAAACATACCTTCTCATTGAAGGTAGCAGTTAGTGAGACGTTGGCAGAGCATTGCACAGAGAGGAAGCCCCATTAGCCAGTCTTTGTTAAATATGAACTATTATCCGTTGTGTCTTAATGTTCTTTACGGTATTTTATGTTTCTGTTTGAGCCGCATGTTTGAGAAGTTTAAAGCAGAGTTGGAGACAAAAGTGATTGGAGTAGTTTTAAAGTGATTGTGTGAAAATAAAGTGTCTTGACTTGCAAGATAATATATCAAACTTAAGTTCTGCTTGGACTTGCTTCCACTATGAAGTAGGTGGGGGATAACTACACCTTTACAAGGTTTTTTCTCTTCTTATAATCACTTTCGGAAGAAGAGGTTGGATGACCTTGATCACTGTAAATTGCAACATATTAATTGCACAAACTCTCTCTCTCTGTATATCTAGATATATATAGAATTTTTTTCACTTGGTTTTATAAAAATATCTCGGACATTTTTTCACTTTTTTCATTCAGTGTTATATTGCTTTCTGTACCCATGGGAGCTTTGGAAAATCTCTCTGACCTTTTCTGTATTGCTCTCTCCAGATTTAGATTTGTTCTCTTCCTTTCACTTTATGAACCAATCAACAATGTCTTTAATTATTGTTCCTCTCGAGAGAAGAGGTTTATTTTTCTCCTATTTTCAAGTGCTTGTAATTTGATTGCTGGCAGTTCTCGGAGACATTCTGAATCCATCTTAAGGTTAGATCTCTCAGCCGATGTACGGAGTGCATGTCTAATATAGATTTCCCAGAGAAGGGGGAAAGCTTATTCTGTAAGCAAGGACAATCCTTCCTTATCTACTTCTCCTACACACGAGAGCTCATAAACACAAGAATATACGCTTGGTGTCTCTAACGAATGGAGTCCAGAAGTCACAGGCTTAGTAAAACAATGTAAACAAGAAGATTATGGATAAAATAGAAAATAAATTTTTAAAAATAACGTATAAAATGTCTACAAATATGTAGATAAAATACTACAATATAATCCCAGAACACTGAGAGTTACGTAGAAATGCATATTTTAGATGTGAATGGTAATTAAAAGATGTCTCTACCAGCTCTGCAAACGTTTGACCATTGCAACAGCCTTTTTCGATTCAATGGGGCTGTTGGTAAATAGCAACAGTTGGTGTCAAGTTTATTCACAGGTACTCAACTGGAACGAGGTTTGGTCATTGTCTAGAACAGGCATAGGCAACCTTCGGCACTCCAGATGTTTTGGACTACACCTCCCATGATGATTTGCCAGCATTATGGATGTAAGAGCACTATGGGGATGAAGTCCACAACATCTGGAGTGCCGAAGGTTGCCTACCCCTGGTCTAGAACAATCTTTGAACGTTCAGATTCTTGGTTTTAAAACACTCCAGTGCAGATCTGGCTGTGGCCTCAGTCATTAAACTGCAGGACGCTGACCCTCCACCTGAGATAGTCTGCAAATTGAAACATATGTTCTACAGAACTTACCTGTTTATTACATTTTATCAATGATTCATGTCTTCATTCTTAGGCTGGTCCATGCATCATATACCCATTCTTACCTAGACTATCTCTGATCTTTACAAATATCCTTGTATGACAATCCTTATTGTTTTAGCTTCATAGTTGCTTTGAGCGTACTTTCACAGTCCGCTACAGAGACATTATGACATACAGGCACTCTTCGGTGCTAACAGTGAATCTATTTGCTATGATCATTTTTCTATTGAACACCGAAATCTCAAATAAAGTACATTTATTTATGCAGTCATATTGCCACCAGACAGGAGCACATTCGTCTGTAAAGAATACCTATTAGTCTTGTATGGAATGCAGAGAAAAGACACAGGGAACACATTGTAACAAAACATATTTATCCACACAGATAAATGTTCAATAAAGGTGTCTTTTGTAAAACTAATTATATCTAATGCCTGTCCATCTCTGATGAATACATACTATTTATTCTGAGTGCTTTCACTGTTGTAAGTCTTGCTACGGACCAAGGTCTATACTTTTATTTTCATAAGCAGTCCACCATAAATACATACAGAGCACATAGTTAAAGTCTAAATTTACCGTACATAACTTTCTGAATATAAAAGTGCACAGCGTGCTTGTTCTATCCACAGGTGACATAACGCAAGGTGAAACTGGCAGCATTAATAAAATTCAGGCAGCATAAATAAAAATCGATGATAACAGTCTGAAGAGGCAGGCAAGGCATACATAGGCAATCTGGACAGAAGCATTTAAAATTAATGCCAACAAGTACCTGGAAGTTCTTGTCATGGATCATTCTGCTGTGAACATTCCAGTTCTCACTGGAGAGATGGCACAGGAGACATACCAAGGGGAAATTGGTACATAAGCAGTAAAAAGAAGACTGACGGGAATGATGGTAATCAATGGTGTACCTTCTGTAAAGAAAAAGTAAGTAAAATTTAAACTTTTACTAAAAATTTTTTTTTTTTTAAAACAGATCTCCTTTGAACACTTCAGTCTGGTGATAAACATTGTCCTCTCCTTTTTGAATCTTGGAGGCACTGCTAAGTTGAGGTGGTTTAATAAGAAGGAAGAGGAAAGGCCTGTTGAATGGGTGGCGTTGGCTTGGCTGGTGGGTTGTGGTGTGCGTCACAGTTGAGTTACTGCTTCCACAACGTCCCTGAAGCCATATGCAGCGGTGTCCTTGATGTCATTTGAATGACTGGATGCATTTTCTGGATGCCATAATTCATATCTTCAAATTCCTTTAAAAATTTTTGCAAACTGAGATATGATGTCACACTATTGATCTTTTCTTTCTCAAAAACAAGAGAGTAGCTTCTCAATAAGAATAAGAATAAGAATAAATTCTGACTCTTGTCCATGTTGCCTACGTCTTCCCTTTCCTTTATCTGCAAAACCATCTCTGCAATGGTCTTTGATGTGGATGGATAATTGAGACTTTTGTAGTTGTAGTATTTAGAGGAGCTGCTCTGCCATGCTTTGTTGGGTCAGGAGTCCATGGGTGTAGGTGTATTGTCTCCTAGAAGCTCATCAGGAAAGGCATAGTGTCTTCAAACTCTCCTTGCTGCCGGCTGGCTTAAATATAAATTGGGATTAGGTTTAAATTGATGATTTCACCATCATCCTTCTATTCTTCTCCAGCTTGCTTTAGCTGGCTTAAGAACTAAAGTACTGGAACTAATGATCTTCTCGGTACAGTTTAGGCTCTCCACATGTACTAGTTGGTTCCTTTTTGATGTTAGTGTGCAGTGTGGTAGGTGGAAAATAATTAATATTATGTGCCAATTTTTACTGTGCTTTTGCACTTGCCAATTCCCAACATGCATTGAAAAAGTGTAGTATTTTATCACTTGCAGGCTTGAAACTAGACTGCATACAAGCTGTGTTTATTATGTTACAGTAAATTCTATAGATGCAAAAAAACATTGGATATCAAAGTATACTATATATGGAATCAACACCAGTAAATAAAACATGATAAATATGTACACACAGCAAGCCCTAAAACCGTGTATATTATAAGATTACAGAGAAGCCAATTATGAACTCAAATCTTCTAATATTTTTTCGTTATTATAATTTGCCCCATGTTCATATTTACTGTGAAAAACACTTTTTTTTTTAGCCCTTAGTAGATTTTGCTTCAGAAAAAGGAGTGTCATTTTCAAACTCTTAACCCTTCCTGAGTCTTAGAACATGACATGTTGAGTGGTATATGACGCTGTGGTGCTTCCCAACCATTAATTAATTCCCTATGTTTCCATTAAATCTAGACACACTTTTAAAGTAGACATTGTTACATTGTTACATCAGTCAAGAAGGTTGGGCAAATATGGAGTTTGGTGGGGCATCGGGAAAATAAAGTGCCTGATTTACTGTCAAATCTGATTTTTTTATAGCTAAACCTATACATTTACTGTTGAACTATATGTGCAAACATCTACAATGTTACAAAGGAAAGTACTGTGTGTGAGATGGTGATCACGCTTACACCAAAAATAGTCAAAGCAGTGTATTATTAATGCCTTCGAGGCGATTTGTAAGAGCCATAATAAGCTGTTATTTCAGAAATATAAAAATTGCATTCTGTTTAATTAATATACACTTTACTGTTGTGTAATTTTTTAAATTTTTTTTTTTTTTACTTATTAGGGTTAGGGTTCCTTTAATCTTAGCACGGCACAATTACATACACGTCCCGGTCTGCCCAAGATTGGTGGGAGTTACTCTCTGATATTTGCAGTTACCACCAGACAGAATTCTACTTTAGTAGAGAGATTTCATCTGCACTCATGTGGCATCCAACGTTGGTGATGATTTATTCAAAAGAAAATACATCATTCATGGCAGAGACCAGACCACATCGGTGAAGACAAATGTAATGATGATAAAAGGGGAAAAAACATCTACACACCTGAACACAGGAGGTGTGAGGGGGGAGGACAGGACTAGAGGGACACAGGATGCCTACAGCGTCTATTAATGAAGCTTCTTCTGCAGGTAACTGTTACTACTGAAGAAGTATTGATAGTAAATGTGATACACATCCTGGTCCCCTCTAGATTTCTGTTCCCCTTCCTCCCGTCTTATGTGTTTAGGTGTGTGGACCTTTTATTTTAAATCTTGATGTCACTCATTTTTCTACACCTATGTGGTCTGATCTCTGACGCGTATGAATCATTTTCTTTCTGACTTTATTGGATGCTGCACAAGTGCCGTTCAAGTCTTTTTGCTTCATTTATTACCTGATTGTGGAGCAGGAAAACCACATTGGTGGGCATTTTGGTGTCAATTCTAAATTTTGCTAAAATGCCAATTGGGGTAGCGGCACAACACGTTTTGTGTTTTCAGAATTATACTGTTTCTGTTACTACAGCTCCTCTCCCATTATATCATTATTGGGAACTGGCTGAATTAGGATGAGATAGGCAGGTGTTTTTTTACATTAATTCACCCTTAAATGGATACTCCAAGCACCATAGCCACTGCAGCTCAGTGCAGTGGTTATGGTGCTACGGGCCTTTGGATGCAGTCCCTGTCATATAATATAGTTTTAAAAAAAACAAGTGCTGTTCCTGACACCCAAATCCTAGCCATGCTGCTACAGCTCATAAAATGCAGAATATCCGCTTCTGAAATGTTTGTCCAAAGCTTTAACTTATTATTGTATTTATTTGTATAGCTTTACACAAACAGATAGAAGTCAGGTCATTCAAAAGTAAGATATATATACAGGGAGTGCAGAATTATTAGGCAAGTTGTATTTTTGAGGATTAATTTTATTATTGAAAAACAACCATGTTCTCAATGAACCCAAAAAACTCATTAATATCAAAGTTGAATATTTTTGGAAGTAGTTTTTAGTTTGTTTTTAGTTATAGCTATTTTAGGGGGATATCTGTGTGTGCAGGTGACTATTACTGTGCATAATTATTAGGCAACTTAACAAAAAACAAATATATACCCATTTCAATTATTTATTTTTACCAGTGAAACCAATATAACATCTCAACATTCACAAATATACATTTCTGACATTCAAAAACATAACAAAAACAAATCAGTGACCAATATAGCCACCTTTCTTTGCAAGGACACTCAAAAGCCTGCCATCCATGGATTCTGTCAGTGTTTTGATCTGTTCACCATCAACATTGCGTGCAGCAGCAACCACAGCCTCCCAGACACTGTTCAGAGAGGTGTACTGTTTTCCCTCCTTGCAAATCTCACATTTGATGATGGACCACAGGTTCTCAATGGGGTTCAGATCAGGTGAACAAGGAGGCCATTTCATTAGATTTTCTTCTTTTATACCCTTTCTTGCCAGCCACGCTGTGGAGTACTTGGACGCGTGTGATGGAGCATTGTCCTGCATGAAAATCATGTTTTTCTTGAAGGATGCAGACTTCTTCCTGTACCACTGCTTGAAGAAGGTGTCTTCCAGAAACTGGCAGTAGGACTGGGAGTTGAGCTTGACTCCATCCTCAACCTGAAAAGGCCCCACAAGCTCATCTTTGATGATACCAGCCCAAACCAGTACTCCACCTCCACCTTGCTGACGTCTGAGTCGGACTGGAGCTCTCTGCCCTTTACCAATACATCCATCTGGCCCATCAAGACTCACTCTCATTTCATCAGTCCATAAAACCTTAGAAAAATCAGTCTTGAGATATTTCTTGGCCCAGTCTTGACGTTTCAGCTTGTGTGTCTTGTTCAGTGGTGGTCGTCTTTCAGCCTTTCTTACCTTGGCCATGTCTCTGAGTATTGCACACCTTGTGCTTTTGGGCACTCCAGTGATGTTGCAGCTCTGAAATATGGCCAAACTGGTGGCAAGTGGCATCTTGGCAGCTGCACACTTGACTTTTCTAAGTTCATGGGCAGTTATTTTGCACCTTGGTTTCTCCACACGCTTCTTTCGACCCTGTTGACTATTTTGAATGAAACGCTTGATTGTTTGATGATCACGCTTCAGAAGCTTTGCAATTTTAAGAGTGCTGCATCCCTCTGCAAGATATCTCACTAGTTTTGACTTTTCTGAGCCTGTCAAGTCCTTCTTTTGACCCATTTTGCCAAAGGAAAGGAAGTTGCCTAATAATTATGCACACCTGATATAGGGTGTTGATGTCATTAGACCACACCCCTTCTCATTACAGAGATGCACATCACCTAATATGCTTAATTGGTAGTAGGCTTTCGAGCCTATACAGCTTGGAGTAAGACAACATGCATAAAGAGGATGATATGGTCAAAATACTAATTTGCCTAATAATTCTGCACTCCCTGTATATATATATATATATATATATATATATATATATATATATATATATATATATATATAGAAAAACACCACACTAAAGTGCTATGTGCAGTAAATCAATATGTGAAAAATAAATAAACACATCTTAACCTAATTACAGTTAGGGATATAGGGATACAGCTGTACAGTTAAAAGTCAAAAGTAAGAACCTTTTTTAATGAAATAAAAAATAACCCTGTAATTGTAGATGGATTGTATCACTATATAACACGGAGCCTGTGTTGTGAGTCAGCTGGTGGTTTCAGATTTTTGCGTATACACATACACACACAAAAATTAAGCATGTACACTCACACAAAAACACGCAAAACACACGCCTTCGTAGAGACAATAGTTGTTCATACATGCTCAAAGAAGTTTGCCTAATTTTCCACATTTGAGGGTTTTAAAACGTCATAATTTACTGTCAAAATAAGCTAAAATAAAATGTAAGAAAACGATATGAAATCTAGTCTTTACCAATAAATATAGTGCTACGGGTATACCTTGCGTTTTCAGTCCTGAAATCTAGGTCATGACGATGCACTGTTGTTTAGCATTTTAGCTCTTACACATACTGGGTCTTGCGCGTGTTTTAAAGAAGTCCAACTAAGCATGTAGAAACTGTACTTATTACCAATGCAAAACCTTGTGGAGAAGCCCTAAGCCGTTTTATGCAGGGAGGCACAGCGCGATCTGTGAAGGAGTTCTAAGCGTTTTTTCCAGACTGGCCGGCTGCTCAAGTAAATGAGATCCCTTGGGAAATGAAAAAAAAAAAATCTGAACCAGGCATGCATTGTATACATAGGAAATATTTTTGTTAACCAGATGGGCAGATAGAGATCAGATCAAATTCATAAATTTAAATATATTTTACTGATACGTAAATCACTATGATCATTTAAATAACACAAGTTTTTAATTATAACAATGGACATTAAAGTGTAAGCTCACCGGCCAACGTCAAGAAAAAGAGCTTTGGTGGGTCCTGCACTAACAATTCAGTTTGTTAAAAGGCAGAAACTCTAAGGAGACAGGCGGGGGTATTATTATGAACCCCTCTGCACTTATTAATGGTTAATAGAACACACATGGGGTCAGTACAAGCACTGTAACATGGCAGTAACAATACAAAAGCAAATGTACAGAATTAGCCGTGTGTTGAATCCCCACTACTCTTGTGCCTCAGCCCAAGTACATAGATCGATACAAAACCTCCAAGAAAGGGTATGTGGGTAAAAAGCGTTATTCTTGGGCCAGGAAGTGCTTCAACTGTGCTATCAGCTAGTGTATTATTATTATACATAGGGAAATGCCAACATTCCACTCAGCATGATGCATAATGGGGAATTAGTTTAACAGACTTAAAGTGGCATGCTAGACATTACTGATATTAAGGTGGCGGATAAGTCAATATTAGAATGTAAAAATGTCATCAGATGGCATGATTGGTGGTGAATATGTCAGATGTCAAACCTCGGTGTCTAGATTTGCCTGAGCTTTCTCCTGTAAATGCGCGTGTGTTGCAGTTTTGTGACAAGATATCTCTGCACCTATATAAAAAATAAATTGTAGATATTTACAGAAAGTTTGAGTCTCTTAGTCTGATACAATTTAAAAAAAAAGAGGAGGTTAACATTGAATAAAAAAAAAAAAAAAAGACATGCCACAATGACCATTATCACTAGCCCCCCACCTTACCCCAGAGTCTTGTTCATGAGAAGAAGATAAAATTACATTACAAATATTTTTCTTTAATTATAACAGTTACCTAAAATCTCACAATGTTCTATTATTCCTTCATGCAGAAAAGGTGATAATGTCAAAATGTCAGATTATAATGCAAAATATTGGGGATGAGATTTATTAGTAAACACCCAGCACCCAGCTCCAGAACTAACTAGCGTAACCTTGTGACATTAGTGCTAGCTTTGCAATCCAGGCACATTTATCATCGCCAGGGAGAATTGTTTGCAAAAATCTACATATTGTGATATTTATTCCTTGCTCCGAGAGACTTGTTTAAAATGCAGAGAGCATCATGTTTAGATGGTATCACCCTGAGACTTTTTCAGTTCCATTTCTAGAATATTGGCATGTATCACACAATGTTGACAAGAATGAAGATCCTGCATAGCTATGTAAACGTATTTTCTTTCCAATTTAGCCAGTGAAGGATATCAAGTTGTCATTCAGAAATGGATTATTGTCAGAGTGGGAAGTCATTTTTAAATATTTTTTTTTTTGCATATGTGAAAAGTGTGTTTTTTTTTGCAGATGGGTTTGGAAAGAGCTGTGGATAAAATATTGCAATCCAGTGATGTAAAAATCTAGCTTTTTCAATAAGCAATGAGTGTTAGCTACTGTATTAGTAACTGCAAATTGGGGCCACTTGACCTCAACTACATTTTGTCATTTATGAGCTGATATTTTATTGGTTCAATAGAGTGGTGACTCAAGGTTTCAAACAAACTCTGTATGACATCATGGTTACGGTCATTTACTTCTATTTAATTAGATATTACTAAGTGCATGGCAATTGAAGAGAGGATTTTTTTCATACAAGACAGTCCTACATTGACTCGTTAATATACAATGTGTTGGTGGATAGATAATTGACTGTCTTCTTCTAATTTGTATCTATGTTGCCATTTCAATCGGAGAGTTGGAAAGAAAATATTTACCCCATGTCTGCAAGAGTAGTGTTTACATAAATCATGCCATGTCCGGATCTCAAGTGATGGCATATTCTGAGACATCACTTTCACCAACAATGTTATGAGTTGATCCAGGAATTGGGAATTGCCTGTACTGTCATGGACTTCGGGACTTATTAGGAGTGAGCGCTGGGATTTAAAAGTACAGGAAGCCAGGAGCTGCAATACTCCGAATGATAGAACCACACTTCAGTGAATGTGCCTTGGACTATTACATAAATCGCTATGTTATACGTATGCATATATTGTATTGTATGTAGGGGGAACAGTCCCTATTCTGCTCTGTGTCAGTGTGTATCAGGGTCTCTGAGGACAGGTGTCAATACATATCTGCCAAGTGACCCTATGTAGGGGGAACAGTCCCTATTCTGCTCTGTGTCAGTGTGTATCAGGGTCCCTGAGGACAGGTGTCAATCCATATCTGCCAAGTAACCCTATGTAGGGGGAACAGTCCCTATTCTGCTCTGTGTCAGTGTGTATCAGGGTCTCTGAGGACAGGTGTCAATACATATCTGCCAAGTGACCCTATGTAGGGGGAACAGTCCCTATTCTGCTCTGTGTCAGTGTGTATCAGGGTCCCTGAGGACAGGTGTCAATCCATATCTGCCAAGTAACCCTATGTAGGGGGAACAGTCCCTATTCTGCTCTGTGTCAGTGTGTATCAGGGTCTCTGAGGACAGGTGTCAATCCATATGTCAAGGTGTCAATATGTCATATGTCAGGTGTCAATCCATACCCATTGTGATTTAGGAATGTTAGGTGATTTATGCCCTTTATGGATTAAAACCAGACTCTGCATCAACTGTGTAATTTTCCATGGGAGTTTTGCCATGGATCCCCCTCCGGCATGCCACAGTCCAGGTGTTTGTCCCCTTGAAACAACTTTTCCATCACTATTGTGGCCAGAAAGAGTCCCTGTGAGTTTTAAAATTTGCCTGCCCATTGAAGTCTATGGCGGTTCGCCCGGTTCACCAACATTTGCGGAAGTTCGTGTTCGCCGTTCGGGAACCGAAAATTTTATGTTCGCGACATCACTAGTTCTCATCAGTATTATTTGCTTAATTAGCTGATAAATGTAGAAATGTTTCATTCTAATTTTTAAGTGGCAAGGGGACTGGAGGCATTTTTGAGTCGGTGTATAAAAGATATGAAGAGACAAGAAGCAGCCATAGTAAATGCAATTAGGAAACAGTTGGAGTCAGAAAATACTAGAACTTTGCATGGTAGCAAGAATCAAACACTGGCATTGTGGGTTTTACGGCTAAAACATGCAAGCTGTGTACAGGCCAAATAAGATACACTAGTAGCGTAGATTAGGGATTTTGTTTCATTTATTCAAGTTACCCAAATTGACTAGAGTTGGGAGATAAGCCTTTGTTAGTACAAGTGGGCTTTTTAATTTATTTACACACGTTCAGTATGGGATTTCAATAAAATGTAACCTTATTGTGGCTCCAGAGTCCGAGAGACGCCTAACTCTTGCTCTGTGTGATTAAGAAGATAATAGAAGATTTACAATAACCAACAGATGCTGCCAGGCTCTAGTGAGCAAATTCTCCATTCAGATTCATCTGAAGCCAGCGATTTTTGCAGCAATTTCTACTCTCTCTATCTTGAAGTGATGAGAAACATGCACATGGGCTGCTGTCCAAGGTACTGCAGACAATTACCGGACTGAATCCTGACCCTTTGTCCAAGGTCCTGAAGATATTAAAAAGCCAGCAGCAGTTGGTGAGACCGCTGTTAATTCTAGTGGGTGGCACGCCATGCAAACTTGCCCAGATCATTTAAGTTGTACATTACATTAGGATGTAACCCCATCTGCCAATTTTCTTCTTAATTGAGATTTTAAACACCACAAACAAGAGGATATCATTTTTTAACTGTTACAATTGATTATATATATATTTTTTAGACCACACTTGACAGAGGGATAATTAAATTCCATGCTATAATGATTGCACAGGCATCTACCAAGAAAGGGTTAAAATTCTGATTTTAATCAGAGCACAAACCCAGTCAGGGAGAGTTTCACATTGCCGAGAACAAAAAGGTGTGAATTAAATCTAACAAGAAAGGGAAAAAAAACTGTGAACCAAATATATTGTGTTTGTGTGTGTTTGCGTGTGTGGGGAGAGGGGGAGGGGGGGAGCAGGAGCTAGCCCTCGGCCTTTTTAGAACTTGTTTTGATTTTCAGTGGCAATGATTGAACTCTGCTATCGGACTGCACTAACACATCTAGATTGTAAGTTCTCACGGGAATAGGGCCCTCAACTCATCCTTTATTTGTTTGCCACATATTGTATTATCTCAGGTTTAGTACCTCTGTCTTTTTACTTGTACTAATAGTACCCTTGTACAGCGCTGCTGAATGTGTTGGCGCTCTAAAAATAAAATAATAACTCCTAGAATGTAAACAAGACACCTCCTTCCATGCACTGCTTCCTGTTCTGGTATATTTAGCAAGTATTGCCAACGATAGGAAATCAACATTCTCATGGAATTTTCAAAGTCGATGTGTCATTACTCCAGCAGAATATAAAACTAACCATTTTACTGTTTGTTTGTTTTCTTACATGAGATGAAATATTGTCAAAGCACAGAATAGCATATAATAAAAATCTCTAAAATTCAAAAGAAGGAAGAAATTCCTGCGTTTAAATGCCCTCGCACGGACGCCACGACTGTGAGATGATGGCAATGCCAGCACTGGTATGTGAGTTTTATATTAAACTCTGCTGCACTCCTCAATTCAATGATATAAAAAATATCATTTTGTGTTCCCAGAGCTGCAAAACTGATACTGCCTCACATGCGGGAGTTGTTAACAAACTAAAGGCAGATTTGAGTGGAGTTTTTTATTTATGTAAGATTAATAATTGAGCCTCTGACAACTGGCAAGTAATTTGCATAGTTAAAGCCAAAATGGAAAAATCTCCAAGCAAGCCCTTTATCCATTTATTCATTTGTCAGTTCCCTACAATACCTAAATGGTTTGCCAACTCCCCACAAATGTTTAGTAGACAAACCCCCAATATTGCAGCTGTCTGTAATGTTATTTATTGATTGCAATGAAAGCTATTTATTACATTTCTGCCTCTTTTTATTCAGATGGAAAATATATCGTTTTTTTCTCCAATGAACCCTTATCGAGTTTGAAAGTTAGACTTGTCTGAATGTCCAAGGACGCATTTTCCTAATAATATTCATAGTTTGCTGTGACGTCAAATATTGACATTTGTAATAAATCAATGTATACAACGTTGATCCACTCCAGCATATTAAGCCTTGATTCTTTTGAATACCAGGAACTTGCAAAGTCAGTTCACATCCATAAACAGGTAGTACGGTAGTCAGATCAATCATTTCCAATTATAGCCAATGTACCCTGACATTTCCAAGACAAAATAATATATATATATAGAGAGAGAGCGAGATCTCAGCCACACCATGGAAACTTGCTAGTTTGCTGTTTTAGTTAAAACAAATTGAAACAAATTATACCTTTGTTCATAATAAAAAAAAATGTAATGTAACAATTTATTATGTTTATTTTTTTCGTTAAATACCTGTTTTTGTAGCTCTTTATTTAGCAGCCCTGCTGTCGGACCTTTTCTGTTCATTGAAATTTTCAATCAGTTTCCATTTTAGGAAGCAGATCTTCGCGAAACTGAAATAAACTAAGTCGCGACAGAGTTAATATTGTGAGATTTACATGCGCGCAACACTGGCTTTTAACAACTTCATCAAGTACCATCAATGTGGGATCGCACTATGGAAGGAAATTTGTCACTCCACCCAGGCTGCAAAAAACTCACGGGAGTAAAATATATCAGATTTTTTTTTTACCAAATGTTTGACAATCATTAGATAATGAGGAAAGCGATACAAACCGGAATTAGAAAGCTGCCTCACTATTCCTTCAATGTTATTCTGATAATTTAATGCAGATGAAATATTGCTGTGTAGATGGATTTGCCTGCGATAACGTGAGGAGTTAATATTTTTGCAGCAAGTTAATGGGGAAGTGTCCTAATTTTGAGATGACAAATACTGAGCAGGGTATATTTTTCCTATGCTGAAGGGATTAGCTTTAATGGCATTTTAAATTACTTTGTTCTGCTTAAAACATTGAAGTCATCGCTCACTCCTTCATTTAAGATCTGCTCAGAAAACAAGACTTTAAACTGCATGAGGTATTAATATCAGAATCTAGGCAGCCCCGGGAATATTAGTCACTAAGTAAATGTTAAACACATCCTGCAATCTCGGGAATCTGAGAAAGGGGAACATTCTAAAAATCTTTGCTATAATCAGATGGTGACATTTGATGGTCTGTGTTAACATTTTATTGGCTACCTGTCCTGCTGATGGTTACAAAGGCTAAAAAATATCTTGATTTACCCCATTAAGCAGTGATTGTGGTAAGTGTGTTTTCTTTAAAGGGACACTATAACCAGGCAAGTCATTACATTTGTTATAGTGCACTGCCCCTCCATTCAGCATTAAACCATTTTCAGGAATTTAACAACACACGAGGATCCCTGACTGCTCACAGCTGGCCCCCCAACTGGAGATATAGCTAAGGCAGAGATTACATATTTTCTTTTAGCCATACCAATTCATACCAGCAATGGGCACTGTGATAGGCTAAAAGTGGGCCACTCTCAGCCAATCACAGCTATCCATTGCTGCTCAGGTTAATGCTTCGTCATTCACTGAGGCAGCAGAGGACGATGGCTGCTTGGGATTCTAGTTTCTTTATGGAAACATTTAAAACTGATGCTGAATGGAAGGACAGAACCAGGAACATCTAGACACTATAGCCACGTCAATGAGATGAAGCGGTTGCACTGCCTACAGTGTCCCTTTAAGTAATCATATCATTATTATTACTATTAAATTAGAAGGCACAAACCGATTTTGCTTTGCAGCTTTGTACAGTAAGTGGAACATATCATATCTGGAATGGAAAAGCCAAATACACAGCAAAGGGTTGCAGAAAATTATATGTGAAGCAGAAAAGAAAAGGACAAGTAAAGAAGAGAAGGGTGAGGGGGAGAGATAGAAAAAATGAAAGGGGTATGCCGCCTGTACCTCCCCTCAATTCTTCAAAGCCCACCTCAGCATAAAATTCCATCTGAGAGTAATCATATAAAGGTCAGGACACTCAGTTGGGTATCGAAATATCAAAACACTGCCAGAAGCTAAACTATAAACACAATATTGTTAGCACAGCGATCACCTTTCTCGACCTTACTCTGTTAAAGAAGGGTTTTAGAGGACAGGGAGGTCAGGGAAATGAGAGCAACAGAGATCTCTGACAGCAACAGAGATTGGAGCATTTTGCTGATTATCTTTTTGTTTTTTCCACTAAGGCACATCATAAATACACAAATATATATTCCTACCGCTATAGTGCCCTGGTAGCTGTTTAGGGGACTGACATCCCCTGTAAGAAGTAAGAAAAGTCGTTTTCTAGCTCGGAGTGCTGGTCTCTGCAGTGCCATCCCACCTTCTTGGCTGACATCATCGAGATTGTTGTGCTGTGCTAATCAATGGGTTTCTATAAGACTGCCTGATTGGGATAACAAAGCTTTACTCTCTTATTTTGTTGGAAGCACCATTAGAGGCAGTCTGAGTGACATTTACTAGAGGCATTTAAACCCTGCTGTGAAAACATTGCAGTTTTTCAGTACAGCAATGTTTTTGCTTGCAGGTTTAAATGGGGGGAGGGAAGGGGGTGCCTGGTCCCCATACCTCTATATTGAGATGAAATGGTCTGGGTACCTATATTGTCCCTTTAAGTGATTTAAGTAAACATCTGACTTTTAAGGATCTTTCATATGTTTCAGGGTAAAATATGTTGGCACCCATTTATAACATCATACAATTTCTTTAAGGAGTTTGCCTAGTCTTTATGCCCAAAATGCCTTTTTTTTCATGAAAATCCTTTAAATGATTTTTTTTTTTACTCTGGATAATGAGAAATGAGTATAATTTCTCACTCACTTATAGTCTAATCATGATTACCAGCCTGTAGAGGAGTGCATTTCTCGGCCACTAGTCTCTAATCTAGTGTAAGATCAACCCCTGATTTGAATAGTACAGGAAGTTTCAATGGGTCTGTAGTGGAGTGTAATATTAAAATCCCCGATCTCCGCTGGTTCCACAGGTAAATCCACAGTCAGCGCTGAAAAGTAAGGCAAGTCCCCAAATCCTCCCAATAACCGGACGAAACACAGTTTGGGAGTCAACTAACTGGCTTTATTCACAGCTGGCATATTTATACAGTTCCCCATGCAAGGGGTTTCCATACAGTGAATCCAGGGGATTTCTCCCATCATGCAATGTAATTTTCCCAACAGGCTGTGCTGCACGAGAAGGATACTCCCACTAAAATGGACGATTAAGTGGATTACCCCCTCGTGCAGCAGAACTGACAATCTGTATTAAAATACGGTTTTTATGTTTTATTCGGCAGATTTAAGTGACTGAACGTTCGGCAGATAGCTGGGACCTGAGTGCATCTTTTGGGAGAATACCGCTCAGCTCCCAGCTGAACTGACCGAACGCCGCATGAAATACACTTAGCCATCGAGTTCGGTTTAAAACTACCGAACACCGATGGGGAACACAATGTGATGAGAGCGGAACTCCCGAACGCTCTGGAAGTCCAGCGGTGTTCGTATCATTGAGTAGCCGTTTTTAGTACCAGGCGCTCGACGACCGAACACCGCTGGAGAGACAAAGGATCCAAGATGGCCGACCGCCGCATGGTCGGTTGTCGAACGACGGCCACCTAGGAGAGCCTTTAATTACCGATTGCAACATTGTTGCAATCGGTTAACGAGCGCCACACGACTCTAAGTGTGTGGTCCACCTGGGGAGCCCGTATTCGGTTGGCGAACGGCCCGGATGGCCGCAATTCGTCAAACGAAGGGTTTGCATGCTGGTAGCTTAGGGCTGCCAGCATGCGAACGGTCCTAGAGAATACACACACAATACAGAAGATACAGTCCCCCCTTACAGCCTATGGACAACCTCAATATATCACAGTCCAGAAGTGGCTAGGTGTCAGGGTACCTGTAGTCTCTACCTCAGAGGAGGTGAGAGACTTAGACGTTTATCCTCCCAGAGGGGTTGTTTCTTCCGTTCCTCGCGGTTCTCTCGGCCATTTACAAGCCGACCGCAAGGGATCCACTTCCTTATATGACGCGACGCTCAGTAGTCGACGTCATGACGCCAACCCGGGTCGACCTGTCAGTCAAGTCCCGAGCACTAATCAGGACTCGTCGGGGGCGTGATTACCCTCTAGAGTCAAGGTATAAAGTAAGGCTTTCGGCATCTGCTCATTGCCCTGTCGTGGTTCTAGCCTGTCTAGTCACTCAGTGCTCTTGTATTCTAGTTGTCTCTTTGGTTCTGACCCGGCTTGTTTGTACTACCCTGTTTATCTCTGTTACCCTTTGACTCGGCTTGTCTCTCGCTTACCTGTCCTCTCGTTCCCTCGACCTCGGCTTGTTCCTAGACCATTCTCTACTTACTTCTTACGTTAAGTCCGGCCATTCTAAGGTCCGGTATACGTACCTACCACCTGTTTGTACTCTGCGTGTTGGATCCCTGTCCCGATCCTGACATTACGACAGGGCCAATGGATCCTGCAGGTAAAAAAACACTCAGGTTGGTCCTTCTGACTCTAGGTTCGACGCCATGGATCACAGAATGGACCAGATGGCTCTAGCACTACAGGCGTTACTATCTCGTTCTGGTAATCAACCAGAGGAGATGCGTAATACTTCTATCTCTCCTGTGAGTTCAGGTCTAGAGGTAGCCACTGTAGGTGCTTCTTCCCGTATCACTCCACCTGTACGTTATGGTGGTTCTCCAGAGAAGTGTCGTGGTTTCTTAAACCAAATAGGTATCCATTTCGAATTACAACCCCGCTCCTATCCTACAGATAGGGCGAAGGTTGGATTTATTATCACATTACTTGTTGAGAAAGCTTTGAGATGGGTCAATCCATTGTGGGAAAATGATAATCCGTTAGTAATAATTATAATGCCTTTGTAGCTGCTTTCAGAAGAACTTTTGACCCTTCAGGTAGAAAGGTCAATGCAGCTAGATTACTGTTGCGCCTTAGACAAGAAAACCGAACACTTGTGGATTATGCACTAGAGTTCAGGTCCTTGGCGGCAGAGGTTAAGTGGAATGAACAGGCTTATATAGATGTATTTTTAAACGGGTTATCAGACATAATCCTTGACGAGGTTGCTACTAGAGAGCTTCCTGAAAATTTGGAGGATTTAATTTCTTTTATTTCTCGCATTGACGAACGTTTAAGAGAGAGGCAGAACACTCGAGAGAGAAACCGTAGACCTTCCTTTAAACTAGCTCCTTCATTTCAAAGTTCTGAATCCACAACCTCACTTTTTCCAGAACCTATGTAGATAGGCAATACTCGCCTCTCAGAAGAGGAGAGACAGTACAGGAGAAGGGAGGGGTTGTGTATGTACTGTGGAGTCAGAGGTCATTTACACCTAAATTGTCCTAATCGCTCGGGAAACGCTCGCACCTAAGTTTCTCTAGAGGACAGGCCTTGGGTGTTTCTATTTTGTCCTCTAATCTTAATTATAAAGATCACAGGCTTCTGCTACCCGTTTCTTTAACTTGGGAGAAGGGAGTACTAGAAACTATGGCATTGATAGATTCCGGAGCTGCTGAGAGCTTTATCGACCAAGTTTTTGTTACCAAACACGCTATCCCATCCCAGTTAAGGGAGACACCCTTGGCCGTTGAGGCCATAGATGGTAGACCTTTAGTTGAGCCTGTTATTTTCCGTGAAACCATACCCGTTAAATTAACTGTTGGTATCTTACACGAGGAAGACATATCTTTATTGCTTATTTCTTCTCCTTCTGTTCCCATAGTCCTGGGGTACCCTTGGTTTAAAAAAACATAACCCTATTATTGATTGGGAATTAGGGGAGATAATCTCATGGGGTCAGGGTTGTCAGGACAGGTGCTTACGGACAGTGTCACCTCTTTGCGCAGTTAACACACCGATTAATTCTACCTACTCTACAGAGGTACAAATACCGCCCCTGTACCTGGATTTAAAGGCAGTAGGCAGTGGCAGTGACTATGCCCCCCAGGGGTAATGTATATCCTTTGTCCACTAAAGAGAACGTAGTCTTAGAGGAGTATATTCGTGAGAACCTTGAAAAAGGATTCATTAGGAGATCCTCCTCTCCTGCCGGGGCTGGGTTTTTTTTTGTTAAAAAGAAGGATGGTACACTAAGACCTTGCATTGATTATCGAGGTTTGAACAAAATAACCATTAGAAATGCCTACCCAATTCCTTTGATTACCGAGCTCTTTGATCGTCTAAATGGCTCCAAGATTTTCACCAAGTTAGATCTCAGAGGGGCGTATAACTTGGTGAGAATTCAGCAGGGACACGAGTGGATGACGGCGTTCAATACCCGTTATGGGCACTATGAATACACAGTAATGTCTTTTGGCCTCTGTAATGCACCGGCAGTATTTCAGGACCTGATCAATGAAGTTCTTAGGGAATTTCAACATGACTGCGTTATTGTATATCTGGATGATATACTTATACACTCTAGAGAGATTGAGACTCACCACAGACAAGTCAGAAGGGTATTGCGCAAGCTTCTTCAACATGGCCTGTACTGCAAATTGGAGAAATGCAGCTTTGACCAATCCCAGATAAACTTTCTTGGTTATGTGATTTCTGGGGAAGGGTTTAAGATGGACCCGGATAAGCTCCAGTCCATTTTGGATTGGCCTTTACCCAGGGGCCTCAAGGCCATTCAGAGGTTTATTGGATTCTCCAACTATTATAGGCGCTTCATTAAGGGTTACTCTTAAATTATAGCTCCTATTACCAATATGACCAGACAGGGGGCTGACACTAAGAACTGGTCTACTGAAGCCCTTCTTGCCTTCAAAACACTCAAGGAACTGTTTGCTTCTGCACCAATTTTAGTTCACCCTGATACGACTCTGCCTTTCCTACTCGAGGTAGACGCCTCAGAGACAGGTATAGGTGCTATCCTGTCCCAAAGGTTAGGTGTGGATAAGCCCTTACATCCATGTGGTTTTTTTTCCAAGAAACTATCAGGTCCTGAGAGCAGATATGACATTGGTGACAGGGAACTACTAGCAGTTATCATGGAGTGGAGACATTTATTGGAGGGCACCTTACATCCTGTTACTATTTTGACAGACCACAAGAACCTGTCCTATATTGGGGAGGCCAAGCGCTTGTCCTCCAGGCAAGCTCGTTGGTCTTTATTCCTCACGCATTTCAATTACGTGCTCACTTATAGACCTGGTTCTAAGAATTCTAAAGCCGATGCTTTGTCTCGACAATATGAACCTTCTGCGATATCTGAGCCGGTTTTGTCTTCTATAGTACCCAGGTGCAATATTATCGCCAACACGAGTCTTAAGATTCACTCTCCGCTGCTTGGTCAGATCATGAAGTTGCAGCATCTGGCGCCTAGACATTTCGTTCCTCCTGAACTCCAACTGGAACTCTTACAGTGTTTTCACAACAGTAAGGCGGCTGGGCATCCGGGTATTCGCAAGACATGTTCCTTGATCTCTAAAGATTTCTGGTGGCCTTCTTTACGGAAGGATATTAGGGATTTCATCGGAGCATGTGAGGTCTGTATGAAGACTAAGCAACCTCATACGCTTCCATGTGGGTTGTTACATCCCTTGAACATTCCAGAGAGACCATGGTCCTGTTTGGCTATGGACTTAATTGTAGATTTGCCTGTTTCTAAAAAACAGACTGTGATCCTCACGGTGGTTGATAGGTTTACTAAGATGGCTCATTTCGTGCCCTTAACTAAACTCCCGACTTCTCCTGAATTGGCGGAGATATTCGCGAGAGAGATTTTTCGCTTACATGGGATACCTTCCGAAATTGTTTCCGATAGAGGTTCCCAATTTGTTTCACGTTTTTGGAGATCCTTCTGTTCTCAACTAGGCATCAAATTGATTTTTTCTTCTGCCTATCACCCTCAGTCTAACGGAGCTGCTGAACGTACCAATCAAAAGATTGAACAATATTTGCGTTGTTTTGTTTCTGAACACCAGGACGATTGGGTCGGTTTGATTCCTTGGGCGGAGTTTGCACACAATAATCTCGTTTGTGATTCTACTCGTTCCAGTCCCTTCTTCATGAATTATGGCTTTCATCCTTCCATTCTTCCCTCGGTTTCTCCTTCCCAAGGGGTACCGTCGGTTGATGTTCATGTTGCCAATTTGAAAAAGTTGTGGGATCAGACTCGACAAATTCTCCTACATAATTCCATGTTGTTCAAGAAACACGCTGATAAGCACAGAAGGGCGGCTCCGGTTTTTGTTCCAGGTGATAGGGTATGGTTGAGTACTAGAAACATTCGTTTGAAGGTTCCTTCTATGAAATTCGCTCCTCGTTACATTGGCCCTTACAGGGTTCTGACTCGAATTAACCCAGTTGCGTATCGCCTAGCTCTTCCAGCTGCCTTACGCATTCCTAACTCCTTTCATGTTTCTTTACTGAAACCGCTAGTCTGTAACAGATTTTCCTCCACTATATCCTCTCCTCGCTCTGTTCAGGTTGAGGGTCAGGAGGAGTATGAAATCAACTCCATCATCGATTCTCGAATCTCCCGGGGGAAGTTACAATATCTTATTGACTGGAAGGGATATGGTCCTGAGGAGAGGACTTGGGTACCTCAGGAGGATGTACATGCTCCTCGCCTCCGCAGGGCTTTTCACTCACGTTTTCCATCTCGTCCCGGTTCCTTCCGCCCGGTGGGCGTTTCTGAGAGGGGGGGAGGTACTGTCAGGGTACCTGTAGTCTCTACCTCAGAGGAGGTGAGAGACTTAGACGTTTATCCTCCCAGAGGGGTTGTTTCTTCCGTTCCTCGCGGTTCTCTCGGCCATTTACAAGCCGACCGCAAGGGATCCACTTCCTTATATGACGCGACGCTCAGTAGTCGACGTCATGACGCCAACCCGGGTCGACCTGTCAGTCAAGTCCCGAGCACTAATCAGGACTCGTCGGGGGCGTGATTACCCTCTAGAGTCAAGGTATAAAGTAAGGCTTTCGGCATCTGCTCATTGCCCTGTCGTGGTTCTAGCCTGTCTAGTCACTCAGTGCTCTTGTATTCTAGTTGTCTCTTTGGTTCTGACCCGGCTTGTTTGTACTACCCTGTTTATCTCTGTTACCCTTTGACTCGGCTTGTCTCTCGCTTACCTGTCCTCTCGTTCCCTCGACCTCGGCTTGTTCCTAGACCATTCTCTACTTACTCCTTACGTTAAGTCCGGACATTCTAAGGTCCGGTATACGTACCTACCACCTGTTTGTACTCTGCGAGTTGGATCACTGTCCCGATCCTGACACTAGGTTTGCCACAGGGTCATCTTATTTTTACATTCAGGAAGGGGAGAGGAGTCAATGGACTCTACCATTTCACTATCAGAATTACATCAGCAGTCCAGAGATTGCTGAAGAGTGCTATAACAATGTTTTTTTTTTTTAGAAATGTGTGGTTTGACTGTATTTAGAGTAGATGGATATTCTGAAGAAATGAAGACATTATTTTTATGTTCTGTTGCCATTTTTAGTAATCTGTACTGTTAGTAATGCTTTTAGAGTCCTTTCAAATACCTATAAGCAAGGTTTCTTACCATTTTTATTTACCGATTTTTGTCACATCGACGGTATGTGAAAAAACTTGCATTTTTACTTTTACACTAACATGTCAGACTCTGTGTGAAATATTGCAAGATAAAGGACACCGTATACTGTGTAAAGATTTATTTCCCAAATGTGTTTTGTAAAGGAGGAATGAATACGTGAAAAATATAAATTGTGTAAAATTACATAATTGTAATTTTTATGTTTGTCTGCAAAGCAACATATACACAAAATGACTGTGTTATGATATGTTTGTAGGCTAGCAATGCATCCCTTGATAAAAAAAAAAATGTAATGCTAATATTTTTTTCAATCAAAATGTGCTCGATAGTAACGAGGTTAGTAATCTGCTATTCTTAATTCCAGTGGGTATTTTATTACTGTTAACCTATCACTATCAAATGGAGAAAGAGACAAGTTAATTGCCAATTTTCTGCAGTGCATGGTTAAATATAATATATATTCTACGAGAGTATAATGGGTTTAATTTATTGTATTCTGTAATTATAATGATATAATCTTTGTTAGAGATTCCTAGCATGAGTCATGTTTGCACAGACATGTTTATTACAACACGTTTGCAAGGCATTTTTAATCACAGTAATATTATCCTCTACATTCAACCAACTTCAGGGTAACTGTTGTAATACCCCAACTCCTCTAGATGGTAAGCCTATTTGAGCAGGGTCCTCATTGACCTATTGTTCCTGTAACATTTTGTAATTATCTAATTTATTGTTAAATTCCCCCTTTAATAATATTGTAAAGTGCTGCGGAATTAGTTGGCGCTATATAAATATCAATAATAATAATTTTACTATACAGTTACTATCTTGCTGGGCATGTAGGGAGTTTCAACACTCCTGACCTTCACCAATAAAGAAAAATAAATAACCAAGCCTACAAAATAAACAAGCAATCTTTAGAGCCACCACCAATGGCCAATATTCTGTCAATATTTAGTAATTATAAAAAACCCAGAGTGAGGAAGACAGAATGACCTATAAGATTAGGCAGAAAGAGGCTAAGCAAGTTATAAGAGCTTCCAAATCACACACAGAAGAGAAAATAGCACAGTCAGTAAAAAAGGGGGACAAAACCTTTTTTAGATACATAAATGAGAAAAGAAAAGTAAAACAAGGATTAGTTAGATTAAAAACAAAAGAAGGAAGGTATGTAGATGAGGATAAAGGTCTAGCTGACTGCCTCAATGAATATTTTTGTTCGGTATTTACAGATGAAAATGAAGGAAAGGGACCTCAGTTAAGAAAAAGGATAAATGAGTCATTTATTACACGTGAGTTTACAGAGGAAGAGGTTCTATTTCAACTGTCAAAAGTAAAGACAAATAAGTCAATGGGACCTGATGGAATACACCCAAAGCTATTAAAAGAGCTTAGTGGTGTACTAGCAAAACCATTAACAGATTTATTTAACCAATCATTGATAACAGGAGTAGTCCCAGAAGATTGGAAGTTAGCGAATGTTGTGCCCATTCACAAGAAAGGTAATAGGGAGGAGTCGGGCAACTATAGGCCAGTAAGCCTATCTTCAGTAGTGGGGAAAGTGATGGAAACCATGTTAAAGGATAGGATTGTTGAACATCTAAAAACACATGGATTTCAAGATCAGAGACAACATGGGTTTACTTCAGGGAGATCATGCCAAACTAATCTTATTGATTTTTTTGATTGGGTAACTAAAATTATAGATCAGGGTGGTGCAGTAGACATTGCTTACCTCGATTTCAGTAAGGCTTTTGACACTGTTGCACATAGAAGGCTTATCAACAAACTACAATCTTTGAGTTTGGATTCCAATATTGTTGAATGGGTAAGGCAGTGGCTGAGTGACAGGCAACAGAGGGTTGTAGTCAATGGAGTATATTCGAAGCTTGGGCTTGTCACCAGTGGGGTACCTCAGGGATCTGTACTTGGACCCATTCTCTTTAATATTTTTATTAGTGATATTGCAGAAGGTCTTGATGGTAAGGTGTGTCTTTTTGCGGATGATACTAAGATATGTAACAGGGTTGATGTTCCAGGAGGGATAAGCCAAATGGAAAATGATTTAGGTAGACTAGAAAAATGGTCAGAGTTGTGGCAACTGACATTTAATGTGGATAAGTGCAAGATAATGCATCTTGGACGTAAAAACCCAAGGGCAGAGTACAGAATATTTGATAGAGTCCTAACCTCAACATCTGAGGAAAGGGATTTAGGGGTGATTATTTCTGATGACTTAAAGGTAGGCAGACAATGTAATAGAGCAGCAGGAAATGCTAGCAGAATGCTTGGTTGTATAGGGAGAGGTATTAGCAGTAGAAAGAGGGAAGTGCTCATGCCATTGTACAGAACACTGGTGAGACCTCACTTGGAGTACTGTACACAGTACTGGAGACCCTATCTTCAGAAGGATATTGATACCTTAGAGAGAGTTCAAAGAAGGGCTACTAAACTGGTTCATGGATTGCAGGATAAAACTTACCAGGAAAGGTTAAAGGATCTTAACATGTATAGCATGGAGGAAAGACGAGACAGGGGGGATATGATAGAAACATTCAAATACATAAAGGGAATCAACACAGTAAAGGAGGAGACTATATTTAAAAGAAGAAAAACTACCACAACAAGAGGACATAGTCTTAAATTAGAGGGACAAAGGTTTAAAAATAATATCAGGAAGTATTACTTTACTGAGAGGGTAGTGGATGCATGGAATAGCCTTCCAGCTGAAGTGGTAGAGGTTAACACAGTAAAGGAGTTTAAGCATGCGTGGGATAGGCATAAGGCTATCCTAACTATAAGATAAGGCCAGGGACTAATGAAAGTATTTAGAAAACTGGGCAGACTAGATGGGCCGAATGGTTCTTATCTGCCGTCACATTCTATGTTTCTATGTTTCTATGTTTCTATTTTGAACAATGTTGTTCTTTTATCAAGCTGCAAAGACTTTACGATGACCCAGAGAGGTCAAAATGTTGTTGGATCAACTTTGGTGGTGAACGTTACAAAGGATAATTTATTTTGAAAGATATTGACTTTTGCCGGTGGCATTTCACTGGCTGGAGTTTTTAGTAAAAATATAAAATCAGGATACCAGGATTCCTCCCACTGTGAATATGAGAGTTTTGAACATCATGATAATCAAAACATAACAGTAATTAAAATATTTCTTCCCCTGTTTGGTTAGAAGGATATTTCTTCCCCTGTTTGGTTAGAAGGATATTTTACACCGTGTTGATATCTGGATACCTATAAAAAGTGAACAGAGGCGAGGATTTACTGTTTGGTGGTCCTGCATTGCACATCTGTTACCTTACAATAACTGCAAGTACCATAACCACTACAGCCTGCACTAGTGGTTATGGTGGCAGACATGTCCAGACGTCATCCCAGTGTTATTTGGTAAACCATTTTAGAACTGCTTCACAGCTTACCTGGGTCCACTGGGCAACCACGCAGAACCTGATTTTCTCCAGGGGAAGCCAAATTTGTCTATATAGCTACACCTAACCAGTGCAGGTCCGTGCTGATTGGTTGATGCTCTCAGTCAATGAATATGGTCCTGCATGGCTATGCAAAGCTCAGAAAGGCTAGGCAGATTCTCCTGCGGGACAATGGCCAGAGTATGCATACTTAGAAATATATCGTAGAGAAACACAGCATCCTTAATAACGTTCAGTTTACCAAGTGATAAAACGTCTACAAATATATTTTATCATATTTTTAGAGGAAATAAAAAATCTTTAGTTTAATTTTTGAGATTTGCAAAATATGTCCATTTCATGGGCCATGACATTTGTTTCCCAAACTGATTGGATATAGTTTTGCCCAAGCCAACCAATGTTCAGGATTCATTTTGTTTTTATACCAAAGATTGGGTTTACTTGTCACAATTCTTTACAGCACTTTTTAGACAGGAAAGAAGCTACGAGGATGTCATATAATTGGAATGTAAATGTGCTCCCTTTTGACAGTTTTTTTTGGAGCTACAAGATCTGTAATGACAACTACTTACTGTCGTTAACGTAACTTATTGCAATCATAAATGCAATACGCCTTAGCGTTTTGATAATACACCAGTCACAGTTGGTAGGCCTTAAGAAATAATGCTGAAATTGCAGCCAGATTTGACTCATGCATTTCTGTAGATTCTAACAGGGACACAAGGATATTGACAGATACAATGACACCTTTTTAGAAAGATAAATATTCTAATTGTATTTCTCGAGTATACTGTAAAATGCTTTTAGAGAAGGCTAACAGCTTCGTCTGATCGTTTTCTAAACTAAAACACCTAAAATAATTACCTCCAGAACCTGTATTCCCAGTTAACAGATGGAGAATGCTAATTAACTTCCATCTACCTTCCATCCACGTTAAATCCCATTTCTACCACTTGTCACTCACTCGTCGAGCCAACAGTAGTCTAGACTTACAGCTACAAATTGTACATTATATTCTAAATTAATTGATTACGTTTTTTTTATGGCATCCCATTAACTGCAATTCAACATGAACCGGTCATATTTCACAAAATTACATCTGATTGTCTTAACACTGCGCGTTTCACAAAATCCACCCAACCTTCCTTCTATTTATCCTCTTTTGAAATCTATACCATCCACATATTTTGCATATCTGTTTAATTCTGCAACTGATAGCTATAGAAGCATATCTGATTGTTGCTCCTGCCAAACAACTTACCTCATTCATTGATTAACCAAATAGATTAGATGATTATTTTACATCTTTAGATTTTATTTTGTTTTCCTGTGTGTGAAGCTTGAATATACAGCAATCTAAAGATTTAATTAGTGCAATGATCGGACTCACTGTCTTATAGAATGAATAATTTGTAGCAGCTCTGTAACAGCAAATAATCTTTAAATTCTGATGTATTAAGCATTACTGAGAGAAGAAAATGCTTTTTTTTTGTCCATATACCCATACACTTAAAGATTACCTGTCACATTCCCGTATCCTATATTTTACCGTTCAATATACTTAGTAAGCCTGAGCACTGGTGTTTATAGGTTTAAATAAAATGACTACCGCATGTGTTTTACATAATTCCTCCTTTTAGAAAGAGCTGATTGGTTGTTACATTGAACAACAAAATGACTGGTGGGGTCATGGAAGGCACATAGTAAGTCTTTTGTAACTAAAAAAACTAAAAAGTAATTGTAATTTAACCTTTTCATGACAGATGATGCCAGGACCATCTTGAGGCAGGTTAAACTGTAAACTTATGACATTATGAAATTTCTCATATGAGATAAGAGGGGCACTCGAGGTACCATCAATCATCTTGTTGAAGTGGTTATGGTGCCTGGAGTCCTCTGGTGCTATCCAACTGTTCATGTTTTGAACAGTTGGATTTTTGATCGTTTTCATAATAAATTAGCATGACCCGCTATTGTCAGCCAGACTCATTTCTGCTACGTGGGCTAATGCTTCACTCCCAACCTGAGCAAGGATTGGCATTAGTGATTGTCTGAGAGTTGCATGCTTTTAGCCTGTCACTCCCACTCATTGCTGATACAAGTTTGTATGACTAATGCGGAGTCAGAATCCAATATAAAATATAGAAGAGAAAGGTTGCACTGAAAATGAATATTTATAAGAGTTCTGCTGGACCAGTAAATAGAGAATACAGCACACTTCACGTTTGGGTGGTTTCTAAGATCCCACATTTGTTAAAATCTCCCGACCAAGGCAAGAAAACGATAACAATATAGTTACAGTATATGAGAATACCTTTGCAACATCAATGTACCCTATCTTTGGCAGATCATATTCTTACAAACTAACGCACATCACAAATGTTCTGGCTCTAACACAACTAATTTATATTCACTAACAAACAACCCCAGTGATAGAAATAATGAGCATTTAATAGAATGGTTGCAGGTAGGAATGGAACATGTGTTCATGCTGAATCACAAATGGCTGAAAAGAATTCTTTAGAATAGAAACATATGTCAGCGAATTCCCTACGGCGATCCATCGTCAGTTATGCCCATCAAATATCTACAAAATAGGTTTCTTGGGTAGAGGTTTTGTCTTATACTGTGTTATTTTGCGTCTTAATTGTATGCAATTGCTTTTTTCCAACGTTCTTTCATTGAGTCTAGACAAGCAGCGATCAATGCTCTTATACACTTCCCAACATGCAATTAATCTGTCACAAATATTCCCCGCACTATGCTATATGATTATTAAAGGTTATCAAACAATGAAGTGGTTAAACTAAAGCATGTGGTGCTCCGGGGAGTGTTCAGATATATCCATGCTGAGTTAAAAGCTTTTACAGGAAATGCAAGGAAGATTTTACTGGTTTAATTAGATTGCTCTATTAATATTTTATTTCAAAAGGCTTTTATTTTTCCCATTGATTAGAGGAAGAAAGACTCTTTTGTCGAAAGCCATCGAACGAAAATAACAGACGTGTAAAATTAAATTTTTATGATGGATTCTTAAATGTGTGGCCTTGGCGCAGGTCAGATTTTGTTTATACTATTATTACATGTAGTGTATGTGACTTGGAAAGGTAGGTATTGTGCATTTTACCTTGAGTTCTAAACTCATGCTTTTTGTCTTCTGACATGCCCTTGCTGAGATACTACTTTGTCTCCTTTGATGGCTTTTGAATCGCTGATATTTTGAGCTGTATAATCGATTCTGGCAGGATAGCTTGCCGAAACAGTCATTCCATCAACATGGGGTGAGATTTTTTTCAGATTTGTCAGCAAACAGTTTTAGTATAAGTCACGACGTTACTTGCACGCAAGCATCGAGCATAAATTATTCTCCAAACTAAATAGAGACAGCTAGGCTCTCTCTGTAACTTAATTTTCAATTGAAAGCAGCTATAAAACACTTCAGGAGGGCAATAATTTGTCCACAGATGGACAAGAAATATACGTGCATTTATTATCCAGAAGTAGGACATTTTACAACTGCAGTGCTCCTAATTTCTGGTGCTGCTCTTAGTTTGGCTATCTTATAGATAAAACTCCGGAGTGGTTATGTCTAAATACGGTAACATGTAGATCTCGTTTCATTGAATGTTAACCGTTTGAAAAACGTTTGAGATATGAATTATTTGTCAATCATGAAACATGAATAAGGGATGTTATTGCACCAACTTGTACAATTTGAAAATAAATGAAGACTGTTTTTCAATTTCCCAAAAAAACAACAAAACAAGGTTTACACAGAACAATATATTGAGATGCTCCCAACGAAATACAAGAAAATGTTTTCTTAACATAAAACCCGTTGATGGGAGCAGATAACCTCCAATGGCCAGAGTTAAGAGTAATCTACTGTAAAGATCCTCGGAAAACGCATGTGTCCAGATCCTCTACCTGTAGACTACATGTAAAAAAATGCAGCTTAAACTCTACCCTGTTCGATCCATTTATTTAGGTATGTTATTGCTTGTCAGCCATTAAGCTTATAGGTAATGATCAGTTCCTTTCCCTGTCTAATACTGTAACCACTTCATTCGCCCAGAGGAATTTTCAATGTTCGAGCTGAAGCCTCAATCACTTTTAGATTATCTGCTTATTCAAAAACAATGATTTGTGTTGTATCACAAACATCTTAGATATCTCAAGAATGCTGCTGGCATAGATATTTTGGACTACAATGTCTTCTCCGTCCGCGTCCTGTCAAAAAAGAAGCTATCTCGTGCACGTCTAGTAAACAGTCTCACAATGCGATCCTGGCTTCACGTACTTTTGGAGAACAAACCATTTCGATCATTGCTACATTGTCTTGTAATTATTATTTTGCATCAGTCCATTTCAAACTTCATGAACAATATTTTCATCCATCTTATATAAGTATTTTTTTTTTAAATCAGATTTTCTCCATATTTTCTTCTTTTTTAATCAGAAACTACTCCAGTGAATTCCACAGCTTTGGAATTGTAATTAAGTTTTCGAAAAGTTTGTTTAACTGATATTCCCGCATCAAGGACCTATTGTATTATGATTTCCGCTTTAGTAAAAGACAATGGATTCTTGTTTTCAATGGGCTCTCATAGGGTCAAGCTAGAAAAAATATTGCTGCGTGTGAAAATAAGACATAGAAGAAAAAAAACAAAAACAAATTTGATGTATCAAAATGCCACCGGTTGTTTCCATGGGGATCGCAGAATAAACTTCCCATTTCCTTGAGCTTTTATGCATTTGTTTTGACATTTTGGCTTTTAATATATTCCAGAATGTAAAGGTTTTATCTTATATTTGATGCTTTTCACTGTCACAATTCGTGGAAAGTGAACTTGATGTTCTGGTTGATTCATAGATCTTCATTTGATTTCTATTGTCTCAAACCTTCATTTTGGCTCACCCAACTCATGTTTTACAATCCTATTTGTATCATTTTGGATAAACAGATACATTAAGCCGAGTTAGACCTTGATATGATTAAAGGGACCTTACTTCCCAAGTCTAATATCGTAACATACCGTGACGTCACGTTCAACCATACAGAATCCTCGAGTACAATGATTCTCTATGGATACATTGTAGGCACATCGTGGAGAGCACTGTTCATGCCCCTATGTTCCGCAATGCTCCTCTATGAAGAGTATTGGAATGGCCCAGCATTCTGGAGGCACACCTCCAAGATGACACAGCCTGAGGAGGAGGTTGTGGCTGGAGAAAATGTAAGTAATTCATTTATATATATATAATTTTTTTTTTGTGTGTGTGTGTGTTTTTTTTTTTGTGGACAGATGGAGGTGTGGCAAATTGACAGATATGTATTCCTAACACTACAGTGTTCCTTTAAGCTGCTGCTTTACAGGAACGTTTGAGAAATTGACTGTCAAAGAGCTTTATTTTAACAGCCAAGTATTGCCTGGTCAAGAAGGGTTAATGGAACACTAAATTCTGGTTGCTGGGTCCCTGTCCTATTAAAATGTAAAGCATTGCTGTTATCTTAGAAACCGCAATGTTTAAATTGCAGGATCACGTCACATGACTGTAGAAAACCGTATAGGAAAGCAATGATTGGGTGAGTGTATCCGTTGTCCAACAATGGACAAAAGTACACCTCCTCCATAATGTCACGGGAGGAGATTTAAGTAATGCCCTTTATATTAATATTTTATCGCACGTAAAAATATCGACCCTGCTCAAAAAGATTACAGTCTAGAGTAGGAGGGGGTATAAAAAAACAATAGGACGTGCATCAAGGTGGATAGTAACCAAACAAGGTAAGAGTGGAGTGTGGCCCTTTGAGAGAAAGCTAAAACAGGGTTTTGCTATAGAAGTTACTAGAGGCCATAAGCTGTTCTGAAGAGATGAGTTTTGATGGATTGACATCTAGGGGAAAGTCTGATGGGGGTAGGCAGGGTGTTGCAGAAGAAATGAGCCACCCACGAAGTCCTGCAAGAGTGCGAGCAGCGAACAGGATAGGTCACGGGCAGAGTGGAGAGACTGAGGAGGGGCATACTATGAATCAGTGAAGAGATGTAACGGGGCTAGAGTTGTTTAGAGATTTATAGGTAAGGGTTAGTATTTTGAATTAAAATCCTATAGGATCCAGGAAGCCAATGTAAGGACTGACAGAGGGGTAAGAGTAGCAACAGGAGAGAAAAATCAGCATTCGTTACATTAACTGTATTGAATAGTTTAGTAACTTCTGACTGACCAGATCTCTGATAAAAATGTTATTTGAAAGGATAAGTGTACAAGAAAAGGCTGAACGAGCTACATCCCAAGTAGTCAATACAGCAGTAAATCACTTCATATCTCTGGTAAAGTAATTCTCTAGGGACCATAACCATTACAGCTTATAATATTGATTAAATTGCAAGGAGGCTGAGTTCCATCTCCCAGTTTTTTTTCAAGCTGTTTTCAAATGGTTTGAAAACAGAAACCTCTTTTCTGGGTACAATGTGTCACGGTAAACCTCTCTCAGTTCTGAGATATGTAAGGGGACACAGGGAATTTTGCATGGCTTGATCCTGCATGAATATTATAGTCACATAATGTGGCAGCTAAACTACTCGGTGGCACATTGTGTGGGTTTTGGGTCTTGGGGGATGTCATAAAGATTTTTTTTTTACAAAACTGGAGAAACTGCACTTTACAGCTTCACCTTCAACTCTGAAACAGCACTGTTTACATTAAAATGCCTGCAAGGACATACTATACACAACAGAACATTAAAGGCAAACTATAGGCTAGGAATACTAAATCGTATTCCTAGCACTATGGTACCCTATAGTACAACCTCACTGGTGACCACCCCGTGCAGTGCAGTAAGGGTAAAAAACCCTTACTTGACTTACCTGAATCCAGCGGCGATGTCCCTCAGCACTGGGTCACCAGGTACCTAATGCGCATGCGTGGCGATTGCCAGAACCGCATTAGGACAACCCCATAGAAAAGCATTGAATCAATACTTTCTGGATGTCCTTATACATAACGTGCATCAGTTAGGTGACCAAAAGTCGCGAAACGACCCAGATGTGTCTCTAGTGGCTGTCTGGCAGATAGCCACTAGAGGTGGCATTAACTCTGCAATGAAATTATTGCAGTTTCTCAATAACTGCAACAATTACTATTGCAGGGTTAAAGAGACAGGGGTACTGCGCCCAGACCACTTTAATGAATTGAAGTGGTCTGGGTGCCTATAGTGTCCCTTTAAGCTGTAGTTGTCCTGGTGACTTTAGTGTCCCTTTAAGTATCATGTTAAAGATCATCAAGATAAGTCCCTAGTGTTTATCTCACAATATCTATTTTTTTCCCTAATGAATTTAGATATCAAATCAGCCTGCCTTGAGTGTATTGATTGCATAACAAACTCACCAGCTGTTATTTGTCTAATTTTGGCAAGGACAGGAGAACTTGTGGGAGTTAACAGAGGATATTGAAGACAGCTCAATAGCAGTAGTAAACAGTCACTCTGTATGTAGCATTCAAATTCTATTTAATAAATGTCTCACAGGAGGAGTCAGCTCGGGCGCATTTGTCAGACATACTTTGATGTTGTCAGAGAATTTCTTTTTTTTTTTGTGACTGTATTATTTTCTTGTTCTTTATTGAATATACAGCCCACGAGAGTGATATTATTTTCTGTGTGTTTTTTTCTGTTTTTTTTTTTTTATTGTGTTTGATTTTTTTTTCCCCAAGAACAAAATACTATAAAGAAAAGATTCACTGCAGGTTAGTGACCCAAGAACAGATTCATGGATTGGTTTTTATTGCAACATGAAATTCTGTCTCGGTTCTCTTTGATTTGCAATGTATGTGAAATGGAAACTACAGAAAGATAAACTGTGGAGCTTGTAGTACACAAGTTCTAGCAAATAACTGTATTTCTAATAAAATACAATCGAACAGAGTGATCTAAAAGAATTAAGGAAAATTATTTTATTTAAAAGGCATATATGATACAAGAAACTAATATAAATGAAGATTATTTTATTAATTTGCAACAGGTCACCTTTTTTTTTTTTTTTAACGTATTTTTCCAATTTTTAGTCTTCTCAATAAAATTGTTAATAATTGATTAAGGAATTTGATAAAGGTTCCTATCATTACCAAGTGCACTTTCACATATTCTCATGAAAATGTCACTTTAATAACAAAATATAGTTCTTCTAATATCCCCTTCGTAAACATCAATGGGAACTCCGAAAGTATTGTTTAACCCAATTAAATTAAACACTGATTGCATTGTCTGTGTGCTAGACTAGCTGAAACATGTTGAAACTGAATTGAAACGTGAAACATCGAAACATGTAACACCAGTAAGGACAAAACAAGGACACCAATACGCTGAATGTTTATTACTGTACATCTAAAAAAAAAAAAAAATTGAAATAAAAAACATTGAAAAAGGTTGAAAATGTTTTTTTTATTTTCATTTCTATTTTCGTTGGTATTAGAACCTTCAATTTAAAAAACAAAAAACAAAACATAAATAAAAATTGGCACATTACCATTCTGAATTTGTATTAGTCAGTTGGTTAAAAAAAAGCAATTTAGTTTGTCGAAAGAAAAAGCAATTTAGGATAATTATAATTGAAAGTTGCTCTGATATCAGAATGTTTTATTCACATCGTTTATATTGCACGTAATAAAAACCCTTGTGTTGATAATGTTTTAAATCTATATATTGGTTTTCAAGTCACTTTTTTAAATTTATTTTTATTTTTTAATTTTTTGTTGTTGTGCATGTAATTAACATAGCTGATCCTGCAATGCCCCAACCGCACAGACAGGTACAATAATAAACACATCTTAAAGAACATAACTGTTGGTCAGCATTTTGATTAGACTGCACATTTTAAGAGTTGAAAGTGAGAGGAAAACAAGAGTATTCATGAATGGATTGCTATTGAGAATGCATGTTAGAAACACGTTGGATCAGGCTAGCTATTTATGAGTATGCTACTATGACACATGTACACAGAAATTAGAGTGTTACAGGCTATATATACGGTACTTAAGAGTATAATTATCACACAAATATTAACAGTTTTAGCGTAATTCAACAAGCTGATATCCACCTTCACACACATGTTACACACGTCACACACATGTTACAGACATGTCACACACATGTTACTATGTACTCGTTAGCTGCGATTGTGAGGACTCCAGCTGAGGCGTTAAGAAGGGTCACTGGATACCGGACATCTTGCGAGTTAGCAAATCAGTCCGAAGATCTTGCAGCTTTGGATAACTTGAAAGACAAAGTCCGCTTGTGTGGGTTACAATACATTTAACAGTAATGGCTTAATTTTCTTAAGGTGACAGTCCGGGCACAACACTGGGTTGTATGCGTGGACACAGTTCATGGACCGCCGTGTCAGCTGATTACCTTGCTAGGCAATGTAGTAACTGATGCTTGGTGATTCTGGAGGCTGAAGGTGAGCTGCGAGTAAGGAGCGGCCCCTCCCCAGTCCCAGGCCTCGTGTAGGGTCTGCATCCGCGTGCCACAGACTCGGTAGCTCGTTGAGGTCTTTCCTTTCAGGGGCGCCATGGAAGACCCCGGTGTTCTGCCGTTTCCAGCGGCGGGCAGTTTTCCAGAGATCTGGCCGATGCTTCTGAGATAACCTCCTTGCGACCCTTGGACCAGGTGGGCATTTGGTGCGCTTTTTTTAGTGTAGGAGGGTTTGCTTTACCAGGGACAGGCTTGCTCCGTCTTCGCACCCCCATCTCCTGCAGCGTCCCTTCATGAGTAGGGGGAGGCCCAGTGAGGAGCTTCTCTAGTTGGTCCCAGAAGTGTTGAAAGATCAGGTGCAGGTATGTGGTTGATGACTGCGTGAGTGATGGCTTCAATAGTCAGGCTGCGTCCGCCATGTTGCTGGGCCCGGCATGTCCGGAGCCCGAGCTGTAGTGGGTAGGTGCAGTTGATAGTGCAGCGTGTGCTAAATCGGTGGGGACCGGGATAACCCCCACCGGTCCATAGGGGGGTGGGTTGGCTCAAGCTTTGCCTTGCAGTGTGTTGAGGCGGCGGGAGAGCGGTCGTCTCTGCGGCGCCTGCCATGCTTGTAGGCCGCAGTGTCTGGGCGGTCGGAACCGGTGCACTTGTGTGATATCATCGTGTAGGGCTCGGTATCCCAGATCGCCTGTCAGCCAAAATAAGTTGGGTCACAGCTTCTGCTCAGCGTAAATCGGCCCGATGTGCGGTGTGAAGCAAGAGCAGCAGTAGCTGCTAAATATTTTAAAGTGTAGACATTATAAAATGGACTATTCAATATTACATAGCAGTGTTTTTCAAGTTTGAATAAAGATATATTCTAAACAGCTCACACATGATCAGTGGACATGATCGATATTGTATCAGGTGTTAATATAAGCCCCTGCACAATAGCAGGTGTGGAGCTAAATAGTTTAACTGACAATATTCTTGCTTATCATTGGCTCTTGGTCAAGTGACATGCTTCTATGTGACCTGCATTACACTCCATATTCATTGATTTTCTTCTGGTCCAGGAATGCAAGTATATAAAATACCTCCAGAAAGACTTCACATGTTGCGTAGTATAAATGAGTTATAATAACCATATGATGGAATACTAGTGCTATAAATGGGGTAATAAAACTGGATATCACTTATTGCATACCTCCCAACAATTGGGAGTGGTAAATCAGGGCTGGGTGGGGAAGGCCCTCAGCGGGTACTGGTGATGCCCACTATGCTTGGAAGAGGGGTTGTGTAAGCCTACTGACTGGCTCCTTGGCCATTCCCCAGCCTTTAGGACCATGCAGGATGAGTTGCTGGAGTGCTCCCCACATGGTGCTAGTTCTCACTGCATAGTGTGAGTCTATCTTATGATGCTCTCGCATTGTGCGGCTCCAGGACAGTTCCCTGGTGTCCCCAGATGCAAGCCTCCTGGGAACTGAAGTTCACCCTGGAAGCCCATTCTTTTATGCTCTTGAGCCAAAAGAACACAAACAAAGCAACAAAAAAAATTATTGTAGCCATTTCCAATTAATTAAGGCAAAAATTCCTTCTTGACTCTATAATGACAATCAGATTTCTCCTTGTATCAACAACCTGTTCGCTAATTAATTACATTCTTAAATATACTGTTTTAGCAAAAACACATTTGTTAAATATAGGAATCACTAAACATACACTTAACAAAATTATAAAAAGCTACATTATACACTGAACAAAATTACAAACGCAACGCTTTTGTTTTTGTCTTCTATTTTCATAAGCTGAGCTCAAAGATCTAAGACTTTTTCTTTGTACCCTGTGAGGTGGATGGATTATCTCGGGAAAGGAGAAGTGCTCACTAACACAGATTTAGACAGATTTGTGAACAATATTTGAGAGAAATAGGCCTTTTGTGTGCATAGAAAAAGTCTTAGATCTTTGAGTTCAGTTAATGAAAAATGGGGGCAAAAACAAAAGCGTTGCGTTTGTAATTTTGTTCAGTGTATAATGTAGCAAATTTGTGATACAAAGTCTTAATTCAGAATCCCGCACTATGCCCTTTTTTTTTTTTAAGTTCTAAGTTGTTGATTTTTGTTTTAAATATGTTTATTGGTATCGAGTCTTGAGTTCTCATATCAGATAGATTTTCATTAAAGCAAACAGTCGCCTACGCAGAGGCTTAAGTATCGGTTCATAAAAGTGAATGCGGAATATCGCCTGCGCAGAGGCGCTTTGATCAGAACATTTGAACGTATATACACTTTGCAGGAATGCATTTGCGTATGTTACAGCACCGACTGTACATAATGGACAAATGTAACATGTTATGCTAGCTGTATGCCTAGAGATTGCTTGTCCACAGTTAATTTTAGCAAAGCCAGTGTCCGCCTACGTAGGGGCGCAAAGTTTAGCACATAGAAAGGCATACCAAGATTTAACAAAGCATAAGCATTATGGCAGGTATACATGTTTTTCGTAGCGTGCATGTCATTGCGCTCGGTCGGGTCATGCACAGCCCTTATAATTTAATGATTAACAATAAACTTTGGCCCCTGCAGGAGCTTCGTAGCGGTTTTAAGCATAACGAGTCATGCATTAGCCGCTGGCAACTTAAGCAATGTGTGTATTAGCCATCCAAGAGATCCTGAATGTTTCAAAGACATATATGTTTGTGTTAATGCAGCAATCAATGATTATGTATGCAGCCACACATAGCATCATTCTTATTGCATAGACCTCGTATTTTATATGATATAGTAACTAATGTTTACATGTCTAAAAATGTATAGCATGAGCATATTATAGAAGCTTTTTAGTCCTCCAGAACCATTGAACATGTAACAGAAGCTTAACGTGCATAAGTCATGATGCTGTATATAGTGCTTTTCAAGTAAGAAGTAATGTCTCTCACTGGTTTTAGGTCTCATGCACTCCATGACAGGTGCGGGGCATTTTTCAATAGCTGTCCAATGAGGGCCTTCCCTGGTTTGGCCGCGGTGCGTCTCCCATGCTGCCGAGCCTCCATCCGTCCCCCCCGGGCTGGTCCCAGCCCAGCACCTGAGTCCTCCGCTGCGCTGTGGGCACTCGGGGGTTGAAGCAGACCACTCGACTCCCCACACCTAGAGTCCATGGGCCACCCACTCCCTGTACCTCCCCATCTCAACCTCAGACCCAGTAAAGCTCGTGTCCCTGTGTCTCTCCTGTGCCGGCCACATACTTAGGGCCGGTGCACGCTGCTCCCGGCCACCGGTCCGCCGGAAAGGCTGCGCTGTCCCGCCCCACCGGGCTCGCGGCAGCAGGGACATAGCTCTCTGGGGACCCCGCAAACCCAGAAGTTGGGGCACTCACTTTTCCTGCTGGCCGGAATCCGCCGCAGGGGGTCCATCCGGCGCCCTGCATCACCGGGTTCTGCTCGGGGCTTCCTGGTCGGCCTCCCATTGTGGGCAATCTTCATAGGGCCCCTTGCCCTGACCTTTCAATATTGTCTCGGTGCCCCCTCATATGTGGGCTTCATCTCCCTTGTTTGTTTTCTTTTCAGCTGGCTGGCCTGCCAGTACTTGGCCCTTGCCAGTTTAGGCAGTCGGCTGCGGCCCGTGTCGCCGCCATGTGGCCGGGGTAACCCCCGTCGGCCATGGGGGGGGGGGGGCAGGGCCGCGCCCCGGGCCCCCCCTGCCTGAAGTGCTCGTCATGTGGCGGGGTGGTGATGCGTCTTTCCGCGGTGCCATGCTGCTTGTAACGGCCGCCTATGTTCAGGTGCTGCGTGTAGGCCGGACTCGGTGCTCTCCGCCTGCTCTCAGGCAGTAAGGTACGTGCGAGTAACAGGCGCGTACCGGAGCCTCTCCTTCGTCGGGGGGCAATGCGGATTTCGATTTTTAATCAATCTGGGGCCGTATGAAGGGTTGTTTCTTGAGGTGTAGAGCCGGAGCCCATGTAGATGGCGGCCAGTCGGCCCGGCGGCCCCGCCCCGCCCCCAGTTGTTGATTTTTGCACCTGCTTTTTATACTGATTTCACCTGCTAAAAATGTATCAGAATATCAAAGTTATGCTAACGGATCCCTTAATATTTCTGAGAATTAGGGGTATTGTGGTCCAAGTAAAGTCAGAATGCCAGTACGAGATATTTACTGCAGGAAGATTAACTTGGAGTTAAGAATTATTTCTTATATTATATCAGTGTCTGAAAAATTCCATATGTTCTATTAATTATCCGCCCACTTTACAAAGTGTTGATCACAGTTTAATAGCAAACTAATGGTGAGAAAAAAATATATGAAATTTTAAAAAGTGCAAATAATTAATATGATAGTTATTCATCCTTGTTTCAAAATAAATGTTACACTGGGTTTTAAATAAAAAATTATTTAGTGAATGGATTTAAGGTGTAATTCCATTCAGATCACGTTCTAGACAAATCAATGAAAGTACAGCTACGAGTACCCTGTGTTCATGTGTTTAGATTTGTTTTGTCCGTAATCAAAATTCAGACAAAATTAATTTCTGAATTGAAAAAATAACAAAATCAAACTGAAAACGAACGAATCAAAACCGAACTGAAACTAAATGTTCTGATCCATTTGTTTTGATAAGAAAAAATTCAAATGAAGGACGTGCCACCTTCATGTTGGATTTTTTGAATCACCTTTTCCAGTCATTTCACACAATGCACAACACACATCTCATCCCGTCATCCATATGGATGGCTTCATACTTATTGTAGCTGCAGTAATGTCTTCTATAATGCTTGTATAATGCTTTTTCTATTGCCATGAAAAAAAAACAAAAAAAGCAGCCAGTGATAATTCTCTATTCTGAATATTTCAACTCTTTTTTTCTGCTATTGTCTGTAACCTAAATTCACCTCTTCTTTTACTCTGCTTCAGTTTTGCAACGTCTATACATGTTTAGTGTTTCTATAGTAATCACAGTGCATTTTAGCTATTAACAGCACAACACAATGCAGGCTAGGTAGTTAGCTTGTCAGCTCACATCAGTTATTCCTTTGTTTGGTTATAAGTAAAAATTATTAAGATATTTTATGTACAAGTCACATTGTTTAATGGATCTGCTTCTAAATATAACATGAAATATAATGTAGCAAATTTGTGATCCAAAGTCTTAATTCGGAATCCCGCACTATGTCCGCATTGTTTTTTTCCCCCACTTGTTCAGAACATCTAGACGTGTACAGGAGTTTATTTACATTGTCCCAGCCCTGAGTGTGGGGCCATTTAGCCCTGAATCCTTTTTTCCGCACTCTGCTCTCTGATTGCTGCGCTATACTCCAGGTCTGGAGTTGACCGTGTTTTGAATAGAGCGATAGAGATCCAGGGAATTTGAAACTCTATGGTATCCGTAGTGTCCAGTGGCGTACACACAATCCATGGGGCCCGGTGCAAAACGATACACACAGACACATACATACAGAGCGACACACACACATACAAAGACACATACATACACACACACACACACACACAAGACACACATACATACAGACACAGACAGGCACACACACAAACACACACATACATACATACATAAGACACACATACAAAGACACATACATACAGACACACAAAGACACATACACACATACAGACACACACACATACAAAGAAATACATACAGACAGAAAGGCACACATGCACACACACAGCCAGGCACACCTACATACAGACAGACACACACACACATGGCACATTCATACATACAAAGCCACATACAAGCAGCCACACACACACATACACACAAAGACACATACATACAGACAGGCACACATACATACATACATACAGACACACATACATACAAATACACATACGTACACACAATCCATGGGGCCCGGTGCAAAACTATACACACAGACACATACATACAGAGCGACACACACACATACAAAGACACATACATACACACACACACAGACAGGCACACATACATACATACATACAGACACACACACACACACACACACAAGACACACATACATACAGACACAGACAGGCACACACACAAACACACACATACATACATACATAAGACACACATACAAAGACACATACATACAGACACACAAAGACACATACACACATACAGACACACACACATACAAAGAAATACATACAGACAGAAAGGCACACATGCATACACACAGCCAGGCACACCTACATACAGACAGACACACACACACATGGCACATTCATACATACAAAGCCACATACAAGCAGCCACACACACACATACACACAAAGACACATACATACAGACAGGCACACATACATACATACATACAGACACACATACATACAAATACACATACATACATACAGACACACATACAAAGACACATACATACAAACAGACAGGCACACATACATACATGCATATAGGCACACATACATACAGACACACATTCATACAAAGACACATACATACACACATACATACAGACAGACACACAAGACACTTACACACATACATACAGACACACACAGACACACACACACACACACAAGACACACATACAAAGAAAAATACACACATACATACATACATATACAAGCAAACAAACACACACACATACACACACACACACACACACACAATGTTTAAATCACCCTCCTGTTTCTTACCTTTTAGGTGCAGGAGGGTGACTAGGGTCCAGTGGTGACTCAGGTGGATGGGAGTCAGAGTTCCCACTCTGACTCCCTGTTCTTCCTCCCGCGCGGCTCTCAGTGTTAGCTGGAAGGAGTGACGTGCAGTCACTTCCTACCAGCTTGTGATGTAATCACAGGGGGCCCGGTCACGCTGTTAAAGTGCCCAGCGCTGATCGGGCCCCCTTACAATCCATTTCCATCGGGTGGCCCTGACAGCATGGGCCACCCGATTCACCCCTTGGAGGACGGTCCCGGGGCCGCAAAAAAAAGATGGCGGCAGGTACCCGGTCGCGGGGGTCCACAGGACGGCCGGGCCCCCTGGAGTGATGGGCCCGGTCGCAGCTGCGACCCCTGCGACCCCTGCGACCCCTGCGACCACGGTATGTACGCCGCTGGTAGTGTCTCTATCACTGGTCCAGGAGTGAGAGAACATAGCAACCGCCGGGGGAGAAGTAACCCCAGGACAGGGAAACTTAACATTGGGGCAAAGCAGAAGCCTGTTCTTCTTAACCTTGTATCCTACACGCAGAGAGATTGCAGCCACTGGCAATGAAAGAAGTTAATTAGCTAGCTTACAGCCATCTTCCCACCCCCTGCATGAAGACAACATGAAAGGCACTGGTGAGTGACTGTCAGTGTCTGTCTCTGTGTCCTTGCCTGTCTGTGCTTGTCTCTCTGTGCATGTGTATGCCAATCTGTGTTTTTATATCTGTGTGACTGGCTGTTACTGTGTCTGTCTCTGTCTGTGACTGTCAGTGTCTGTCTCTGTGCCCTTGCCTGTCTGTGCTTGTCTATGCCAATCTGTGTTTGTATATCTGTGTGACTGTTTATGGTTTTCTGTCTGCACCAATATGTGTATCTGTGTGCCTGCAAGTAACTGTGATTGTGCCAAGAGGCATATTTGTGTTTTGGCTCATGCTCCTGTTATTTTCTAACCCTGGCAATGGCCCTGGATGGGATGCTAACTCCACAATGTAGCATGCTCTTTGTTCCTCTAGACTGCCGAAAATGGCATCTATCTGGTTGTTGGTGTAAGATTCTGTCTCTCTTCTCCGCCTTATGAGATGAACCTTCACAAAATACCTCCCCCCACCAAGACATAGCTTTTTATCTCCTTCAACAGTTGTTACTCTATTATTACTTTACCAACGTTGGACACAAGACCTTGAACAATTGTACGATTGTTTATTGATGCTGAACTCATTTGTGATGTGCTTCCCTAATTTGTCCAACTTCTTGAACCTGTCACATTGTTAAAAATAAAATTGCAACAGATTTGTAAACTCACCAAAACACAGAATGCAATAAACAGTTTCATAAACAGACAAAACCCTCTTAGACACTATTGGCAAACTATTTGATTGGCTGCTGATCAACTGCAGTCAATGGTTTATCACCAAAGATCACAGTAATGTGCCATAGAAGTCACTACGATATTTAACTTTTCCCCCCAAATCCACAGATTTTGCTTATACTCGTCCTTCTTCCACACAATATGTTACTTATCTGTTTTTTATCTGATTTATCTGATTTTTGTTTATTTTTATTTATTATTATTTTTTTGGGTAAAATCTAATTTATTTTGTTTTTATTATAGACTACTGCCCATATAAACATTTATTTTAGTTTCGTCAGTGCTACATTTATGGATGCATGTTACAGTTGACACCAAGTATTATTCGAGAAGTTTAAAATCCTTACATAAGCAATGCAGTGCATTTCTTACAAAAAGTACTATACTCACAGTCTCCAAAATTGGAAACTCAACGGAATAGCATTCACAGCAAATCGGAACGGTATGAGTTGGTGTTGCAAAGCATGAATTCGTAGTGTCTTACTTTGTTCAAATAATTAATATTTGGACCTAATTCTGGCATAACTAGTCTTCTTTGATACTTTTTTCTAGCATCTATCCCATGTGAATTATTCATTTATTGCTCTTTTTGTAATATTATATTTGTTAAAATTGTGACGCACTGGTTCCCCTAGAGTACTCTAAAATAAAATGAAGTGTTGTGCATACTATATTAACATACTTAAAATCGTCCACAATTATTTCTTAGCTTATTTAGCAATGAGTAGCTCTTTAATTAGAGGAATATTAAGTGTAGGTAACTGATAATTAGACTCTTTTAATCTAAAAAAACCCCATCAGAACATCAATACATTATGTTAGTGTTTTTCTTTTTTCCTTTTAAGTTATGAACGAGCTCTAAAAACACTCCGTGGTGCTGAAAGTGTTTTCATGCAGAGCAATAGCACATTGAAAAGCAAAGAGACAGAAATGCTACTTTGAAGTTAAAGGTGGCTGAAAAAAGTTGTTTCAAGTCTGTTCAAGCCAGCTGCTTTAACGCAACCATGACTGCTGACTCCTTCGATCACCAAATCCCGTTACCCCTCCATTCCCAATAAGTAACGCAACACCATGTTAAGTGGGTAAGGGCAACGGCCACAGCTTTATTTAAACCAGCATAACCAAATACTGTCAGCTGCTGGTTTTACCCAGCAGGCAGGTACACTTAAAACTTCTTCCAGAGCCTCTTCAGGGAGGGGGGAGCATGACTGCTGCCCTGAGGGGTTGGCATAGCAACCAAATGGATACAGTTGGTTTTACAGTTGAAAGCTTGGAATTCTGAGAAAAAATTACCAGACTACTGGTGAACAACGCTGAGGGAGCCTGGCAGTGTCTTTCCTCTGGTAGTCTCTGTAAAAATGACTTTATTACATTAAGTTTCCCTCCCTGAGGAAACCTGGCAGTGTTGTTTCTCCTTAAAAAAAAAAAAAAAAAAAGACAGAAATTCATGTTACCTTCTAGGGGGAGTACAGGATGGCCCACAGACCCTGCTGTGTCTAGGGAGGCCTATAGATTGCCATTCGCCATTCTAATATATGGGAACTCTCCTGGTTTAACCCAGAGACTCTGACAACCATTTCACTGTGGAGTACTGAGCTATATTTGCCCTCCCAACCCTGTGTGTACACCAGCTCACTTTGTGGGCCTTGGAAATTGCAATGTATACCCTACAGTAAGAGCAATAAGGGTATGGAATTCTCTGCCTGAAGAGGTGGTTTTGTCAGAGTCTATACAGATGTTTAAACTGCAGTTGGATAAATACTTGCAAAAACATAACATACAGGGATATCATTTCTAATTAGTGGGGTAATAGCTGCTTGATCCAATGAGACATCTGACTGCTATTTTGGGGTCAAGAAGGAATTTTTGCCTTGTTTGTGGCAAAATTGGAAGCGCTACAGACTGGGTTTTTTGCCTTCTTTTGGATCAACAGCAACAACATATGTGAGGAAGGCTGAACTTGATGGACGCAAGTCTCTTTTCAGCTATGTAACTATGTAACGTTACCCTCACCTTCACACACACAGCTGTCTGTACCTAGTTTCCAAATTTCTCTGCGTTAGTAACTGGAAGAATTTGGGGATTTTCGCTGTACAATAATTTTATATTTTCAAGTTAACTTCAACTCTTTATATGATTTATTGATTTTTTTTTTTTCTTTAAAAACAAAAAACAAGACACACAAAACAAAAACAAAAATGGAAGGATGGATCATTTTCTCTCTCTTTTCCTCTCGCTTTCCTTTCTTTTCTTTCTACACTCTTCCTTTCATTCCATTTCTTTCTTCACCTTTTCTCCCTCCCTTGTCCTCTGCTGCTCAATATGTGACCAGAACTTAATACAATGTATGAATAAAATATGTTAAAGATTATGAAATTCCTGATTCTCGCCCTAATACTAACCATAAATCTACCCATAATCCTGCGGTGGGATATCAAGGAAGTGTGTTCATTGTCAGGTTTATTCAATAAACACTGAATTATATCTAAATTGGAAATACTGAGACTAAACAGGCCAGGCTGTAGCTATGGCTGAGATTGGAGACTTTTTCAGCTTCACTTTTGCCATTTGGATTAAATTCACTAATATTCAGTGTATAAAGTGTGTATGTGAGATCATATCACAGTACTGCGTCCCTTAGCTGTCAGAGTGCCTGGGATCTCTGGTGGTCTATTATAGCTCTCCCATACGATGCCGTAAACGAGCTCTAAAGAGAAGGTGGCTTTGTTACATACTTGGTAGTTCCCGGTCTTGACATCTGTAGGAGCTAAACTCAACACTGGATGTAAGAGGTTAAAGTGGCACTGTCAGCATCTGGGGACTCTAAAGAATTGGCAGAGACTTCAGACGGGGACATCACTGCTGGGGTCTGGTGGCTGGGGAGGGGCTGACAAATGTGAAGTTCTACTTCCCTGAACCTGTCACTCATGGGTGCCGCCATCTTCTTCTAGCGCGTCTTCTGCAGCACCGAACGCTTCCGCCGATGTCACTGCTGTTATCTTGTGCATGCAAGATGAAGCCATAGATAGATAAAGCCGATTCCCTTTAACCGTCCCTGGTGACAGCTGAGGGGATTGACACTTTTAGACAGCAGTAGCTCCGCCCATTGTCTAGAAGTGTCAGGTGTAGGAGGAATACTTTGTCTCAGTATATCCCTTGAGTGAGTTAGAATTTTAGTGAAATTCCAACACTGTCAATGAGTATTTCATATTGTCTCTATGAAATACAACATTTTCGAGGGAGGGTGGAGTTACAGTGCTGCTTTTAATGGTAATGTCAGATCTTAGGGAGATGGAAACAACCGATTTTTGGTGTAATATGCAATAAGTGCTTATAAGGAAACCATTGTTAAAATTTGATTAAGCAAGAAAATAAATGTGAAGAAAAGTCTCTTAGTACGAAGCTAGGTGGAGGGATTTGATCACACAGTGTGCCCACCACAGTATGAATGCTTCAGGTAACTAAACCCAATGTATGGGCATGATGCCATCATACACACATTATTTTTACATTATAGTGGTATTTTTAAGAAGCCACATCAGGTTCCGATAAACATGAGTTTTAGACAGTTATTTTTCCCACACTGATTGTACGTTTTTCTATGTTAAAAGATTGGGTTCGATTTGTAATATTGAAAGCTAAATGATTCAATTTACCAAAAATCGCTCTATATTATTTTGTTTCCATTCATTCATTCATTAACAAAGCCTTTACTATTTCTATGTATTTTATTATATATATATATATATATATATATATATATACACTTTAGAAATTATAGTGTTAAGAAGTGGAGCAATATTAGCACTGAAGAACACAAACCCTTTTCCACATGCAATCAAGTAAAGAAATTTATACTTATATTGCTTGTTGCTTAATGTCCCAATCCAAGCTCAGCATATATGGGAAAAAATATATATAAAAAGGATCATAGACCAGATTTGCATGAATCAGTAGGTGTTATTCAATTCTAAACACACTGAGTAAAATTAGCTTAAATAGCCATGGGCGTAGGAACCGGGGGGGATGGGGGGGACGCATCCCCCCCAGCAAATCATGCGGGGGGGACAGGCAATGGGGAAATCCCCCCCAGCTCCGCCGGCCCCCCTTTTGCTGCAGCCGCCCGAGCGCTCAGCTCTGCCCGGGCTGGTGCACCGCCCGGGCGCAGCCAGAGGAGAGGGGCTGACAGGAGGTAAGCGCTCAGCGCTCCCTCCTGTCACTCCCTCACTGTAGAATGGCCGAGCCCTGTTTAGTCCGCCGGTACAGGGAGAATCTGTATCTGTATCTGAAAGAAACAAGGAGGGGGGGGTAAAGAAACAGGGAGGGAGGGGGGATAAAGAAACAGGGAGGGGGGGATAAAGAGACAGGGAGGGGGGAATAAAGAAACAGGAAGGGAGGGGGGGATAAAGAAACAGGGAGGGAGGGGGATAAAGAAACAGGGGGGGATAAAGAAACAGGGAGGGAGGGGGGATAAAGAAAGAGGGAGGGAGGGGGGGATAAAGAAACAGGGAGGGAGGGGGGATAAAGAAACAGGGAGGGAGGGGAAAGAAACAGGGAGGGAGAGGGGGAGAAAGAAACGGGGAGGGAGAGGGGGAGAAAGAAACGGGGAGGGAGAGGGGGAGAAAGAAACAGGGAGGGGGGATAAAGAAACAGAGGGAGGGGGGGATAAAGAAACAGGGAGGGGGGGATAAAGAAACAGGGAGGGAGGGGATAAAGAAACAGGGAGGGAGGGGAAAGAAACAGGGAGGGAGAGGGGGAGAAAGAAACAGGGAGCAGGGAGGGAGAAAGAAACAGGGAGCAGGGAGGGAGAAAGAAACAGGGAGGGGCGGAGAAAGAAACAGGGAGGGAGGGGCGGAGAAAAAAACAGGGAGGGAGTAGGGGGGAGAAAGAAACAGGGAGGGAGTAGGGGGGAGAAAGAAACAGGGAGGGAGTAGGGGGGAGAAAGAAACAGGGAGGGGGGGACAGGGAGGGAGGGGGGGAAACAGGGAGGGAGGGGGGGGAAGAAAGAGAGTGACGAGGGAGAGAGATTGACATCCATCACACACACACACATACAATCACACAATCATGCCACCCTTACACACACAGAAACACACAATTCATCCTTACACACACTCAATGCACCCCGTACACACACTCAATGCACCCCTTACAGACGCACACACTGCATCCCGTACATACACAGAATCACACCTTGCAGCCCTTACACATACAAACACAGATTCACACAATGCATTCCTTACACACATATCAGGACATCCCCTACACACTCCACCCCCTGTGAACAAACTCATTGGTGGAACGTGAAGGTGGACCCTGGGACCCAGACCTTGAGCTGTGTAAAGGGCCCCCAAAAAATGGAGCTGATTCCCGTTCTCACAGAACATTGATTTTTGGGACCACAGTTACAAACAGCCTCCAGAGAGCCTGTTCTACACCAGACCAGTGGAGCCAGACTGCAGCTAGAGCCCATCATCATCCTCATCTGGTTGTAAGTAGGAAATCTAGCATATTATTCGTGCCACTAATCTCTAATTTACCTCACATTAAAGAAACACTATAGTCCCCAGAAGCACTGCAGCTTAATGTAGTGGTTCTGGTGTCTATAGCCTGTCCCTGCAGGCCTTTTAATGTAAACACGGCGGCACTCCAGCACTGGCGTTAGTTAACATGGCATAAAAATAATTGGAAAGGGTTAGGGGGGCTACTAATAAGGATAGGGGGAGAGGGGTAGGTAGAAAAATAATTGGAAGGGTTTAGGGGGGGCTACTAATATGGATGGGAGGAGGGGGGAGGTAGAAAAATTATTGTAAGGGGTTAGGGGAGTACTAATATGAATGGAAGAGATAGGGTGGGTTATAATATGCATGAAAGGGGTTAGGGGGGTACTAATATGCATGGAAGTGGTTAGGGGGGTACTAATATGCATGGAAGGGGTAGGGGGTTAAAATGCGTGGAAGGGGTAGGTGGGGTTCTTTTGTGCATGGAAGGGGTATGGGTGGTTCTAATATTCATGGGAAGGGTAGGGTGGTTCTAATCAGGAGGATCCCGGCGCTGTATACGGGTAAGTAAAACCCCTTCCTTGTAGTGACCCTTTAATGTTATTATTTAATCATTTATATAGCGACTGCAAATTCCGTAGCGCTGTACAATGGGATAAACAACTCCTAGTTTTAGAATATACCCGGCGAGTAAAAATGCTATCCCCCCCAGATTTTTTTGGGTTCCTACGCCCATGTAAATAGCTAATGAAAAATGAAAAATGTATTACCACAAGTTAAAAAACGGATGATCATTAATACAAAGCAGGCTGCAAAAAATAATAATCAAAGAAAAATAATAAAAACATAAAATCACTGCTAAGCTGACATACGTTTAGCAGATTACTGCTCAATTGATACAAAAGTGAAACTAAACACTATCAACATGTACAGCAGGTTACTGCTTACTGGATATGGTGGTGAGTGTAACGGTAAATCCGTTTACTCGCAAACAGGTTTTCCCGCTCTGGGAGATATCTCCTGTGCCAAGAACAGGCTGATCGTCTGTGGGGTGCCTTTTTTTCTCCTTGATCTGGATAGCGTCTAAACTTGCTGTTGCTTTTCGAAACGCCCGGCTTCCAAAACAGGCTCCGCCCCCTTATCGACGTACTTCCGTGTCTACGCGTTTCTCCGTTCACAGACGGCTTCGTCAGGACGTGAAGTGTTTGAGTGTTCCCTCTATCTGGGAGCTTTTATATGCCTCGCTTTGCACACAATTGGTGCATTTGGATATTGTCCACATATGTTTGGCATATTTATCAATAAACATGAATTTATCTTAAAACAACCTTTTTTTTCTTCATTTCCAGAATTATACATTTGGCAACTTTTAATATTATACATTCAGTTTATATGCAGTAATAATATTTTTATACATTCAGTTTATGTGCAGTAATACCAATAAGATTCTTAAAATTAGAATAATTCAACATAATCTATTCAATAATCCCAATTATCTAGCCTCAGTCAGTAAAATACATTTAATAAAAGCACTTGTAATTCAATTAGAAATACCTAGTTCATTACAATTTTAAAAAACTGTGAGGAATCTGCATGGGAGCTGGATCGAGTGCATCGCCTACCAAGACCTCAGTTCCTTTCAGTAGATAAACCACAGGATGTAATAGCAAAATTCCATTATCCAAAATCTAAAGAGTTGCTGCTGCAGTCAGCAAGAAAGGAGCCTAGCCTCCCTGCTCCTTACAAAAATGTACTGATTTTTGCTGATTTGTCTGTATTAACTACAGCAAGGAGAAGAGAATTTGCGGAGTTCACAAAAGTACTGCGAGACCAAAAAATATCATACCGTTGGGGCTACCCGACTAAACTGTTGATTTGGCGGAACGGTGCATTACATGCAATAAAAGAACCAGAAGAAGCGAGGAATAAATTAAAAGAATGGGGAATGTTAACAACACAGAATGGAAATTCAAATAAAGCAGAAAAGAAAATACAAGCAGAATGGACGGTTGTTGGCACACCTGGTTATAAAAGTTTAGATGTTGCAGAAACTGTAAAGTGAGGTTCAGGGCTTTAAAAAATTATTTATTTTTTTTTTTTTAATAGATATCTATGTTCTCATGTTGCTTTAATTAAAGTTGACTATAGCAAATTAAGTAGTATGCCAACACCAGTTTAATGTGTATAAAATTAGTGGCCTTTTGCTCCCTTTAAGTGGTGGTGGTGGGTCTTTAAGGGTTTCAACAAAATACTAGCGCTTGAAAAGAATAATAAGAAATTTTAAGGGTTTCAACAAAATACTAGCGCTTGAAAAGAATAATAAGAAATAATAGTCTGCAATATATTATAGTACACGAATTAGGGTTGTGCTTAGCGTAAATGTAGTAGTCGGATGCCCAGGGTAAGAGGGATAGCACAATAACTATTCATGTTTTTGTTTTTCTCTCTCCTTCCCGTCTTTTTTTTTTTTTTCTTCTTTCTCTCCGTTATTAAGATTGATGTAAATAAATGTAACAGTTACAAATGTAGATTTATAGTAAACCTTGGGTAACCCTTGGGTAACAGTTACAAATACAAATCTAAAACAATAGCTTGGGTAAAACAAAATGGAAAAAATAAAAATTATAAAAAAAAAAGTATATTTAGTAATAGATTAATTATAATTAAAAAAAGTGAGAGAGGGAAGGGGGGGGAGAGGGGAATGAGTATGATAGCTTGTTTTTGGTTTTGCCATTTGCTATTAGCTTGGCCTCGCATTGAGTGGGTCGTTTTACTCACGCCCCCTGGCCGTTACAGGAAATATGGGTATTCCTGAACAGGCCATTAATTTATCCTTTTCAATAAGGGTGTATATGTATTTGATGTTTTTTTTTTGGTGGTTTTTCTTTCTTGGTTGTGATTCTTTTTATTTTTTTATTTATTGTGTTTTATTTTTCTTTTTTTTTTATTATTTGAAATTAGAGAGTATTGCTGGTTATTTTAGTTTTCTTTCTCACAAACGGAAGCACAGCATAAATATTAGGAATACACAGGTAATTAATAGTGACTTAGGCCCAAATATGGCGACATTTTTAAGGGTTATAAAGATGTAATTGAAAAATAAAAACACATAAAAAGTAACTATGGATACAAGATTTAGAATATTTACCATGAATGTTAATGGATTAAATAGTCCACATAAGAGACGGTTGGTGCATCAGGAATTGAGGAAATCTAAGGCAGCTGTAATATGTTTACAGGAAACACACTTCAGATCTCAAGAGGCCTTTAGATTAAAAATAAGACAATACCCACAGGAATTTCATGCATATTCAGCCAATAAAACTAAAGGAGTAGCAATTTTAGTTCATGCAGATTGGGGTTTTCAAGTGAATATACAATATACAGATGAGGCGGGACGGTTATTAATATTAGTAGGCTCCTTGAATGGGATTGAAATTACATTGGTTTCTTTATATGCCCCAAATACTTTCCAGATAAAATTTATAAAGGCAGCATTAAAAAAAATTTTGGAGTTGCGTGTGGGCCATTTGATAATATGTGGCGATTATAACACAACCCTTGATCCAACACTGGATATCTCTAGAACAGAAGAAAAAAGCCCTCATCCCTTGGCCGTTAGTAATAGTGAGAAATTAAGGAAATTGATCAATAATTACGACCTATATGACACCTGGCGATGTCTGTATCCATCGGGTAAAGATTATACGTTTTATTCTTCTGCACATATGACATACTCAAGGTTAGATATGTGCATATATAGAAAGTGTAGATTCACCTCCTAGTGGATAGAACACACTCTTAGTGGGTAATAGTGAACAACACGAAAAACAATTACCCTTGTACTAAATGTATAGTAGATAAGGACTCCTCCGGGTCCTCAATAGATATGAGAAAAATTGAATCTACAATACAATAATAACAGACATAGCATAACACTGTTGATATATAGGAAAGAGTGGAAGTATAAATAGTAGTTCACACTCACAAACCAAATTTGATTGTAGGCATATCTTATCAAACGATGCAAATCTCAAAGTGGTGGACCATCATAGGATACATAGAAGGAAATAAAAGCAGAATAGTGCAGAGTATCTTGGTAAAAAATTACACTTTAATAATAAGGCACACTTACAGTGTTGAAGTGGCAAACAGGCATGTAAAATCTACCGGTCTCAGGATCAGGTGATGATTTTCAGGATCCAATTTCCCGGTCAGAAATAGTAAAGTAAAAATAATAAAACAGCCTAGTCTAAACAATAAAAACTCTAACACTATTAATCAGCCCTACGCGTTTCGTCCAAACGTCCTTGGACTTCCTCAGGGGCAAAAACGTCCTTCTGTGTGTAGGTATAATAAGGAAGATTATACCTACACACAGAAGGACGTTTTTGCCCCTGAGGAAGTCCAAGGACGTTTGGACGAAACGCGTAGGGCTGATTAATAGTGTTAGAGTTTTTATTGTTTAGACTAGGCTGTTTTATTATTTTTACTTTACTATTTCTGACCGGGAAATTGGATCCTGAAAATCATCACCTGATCCTGAGACCGGTAGATTTTACATGCCTGTTTGCCACTTCAACACTGTAAGTGTGCCTTATTATTAAAGTGTAATTTTTTACCAAGATACTCTGCACTATTCTGCTTTTATTTCCTTCTATGTATCCTATGATGGTCCACCACTTTGAGATTTGCATCGTTTGATAAGATATGCCTACAATCAAATTTGGTTTGTGAGTGTGAACTACTATTTATACTTCCACTCTTTCCTATATATCAACAGTGTTATGCTATGTCTGTTATTATTGTATTGTAGATTCAATTTTTCTCATAGATATGTGCATAGTAGATAAACCTACTTTGAATAATATATTAGAAGTGCACATTGGCCTTAGAACTTGGTCAGACCATTCACCGGTTATAGTTACATTTCAAGCTAAATACCCGGGACGGGGAATGGGGTCGTGGAGAATGAATGAGGCAGTGTTGGACGATGAAAAAAATTTTTTAGAAGCTAAGGAGGCTCTCATTAAATATTTTCAGGAAAATGACAAGGATGATATAGCAGCCTCCTCGTTATGGTTGGCACAAAAGGCTGTAATGAGGGGCTTTTTTTATAAAATCAGGGGCTAGTAGTAAAAAGAAAATGGATGCTGAACGTTTAAGATTACTTCAGGTACTATCCAAATTGGAAGAGGAAAATAAAATTAAACCAAATAGATTGTATGGTAGTCAAATAGCTAAAGTAAGAAAGGAACTCGATGTATTGGCATTAGCAGAAACAGAAAAATATATGAGAGCATTAAAATTGAAATTTTATATTCATGGCAATAAAGCAGGAAAAATGTTAGCTAATATGCTAAAAACAAAGTATCTTCAAACAAAAATCCCCTATATGATCGACGAATAATTGTAAATTATTTAACCCAAAAGATATTGTAGCTGAATTAGCAGGTTATTATAGGAAACTGTATAATTTAACGGAAGACTCAAATATATTACAGCCTTCTGGCTCTGAAATAGAGAAATTTTTGGAGGAAATAGATCTTCCTAAAATTTCAGTGAGTCAACAACAGATGTTGGTGGAGCCATTTATAGAAGATGAAATAAGCAAAGCTATATTGGCTCTTCCCAAACATAAAGCACCAGGGCCAGATGGTTTTTCTAACTATTATTATATCAAAATGGAACCGATCTTGACACCATTTCTTACGAAGCTTTTTAATAGCTTTAAAACACCAAATGCGATACCGCCGGAAATGTTAGAGGCATTTATAGTAACCCTTCCTAAGCCTGGTAAACCACCAACAGAATGCGCTAACCTCAGGCCCATTTCACTCTTAAATGTAGATATAAAAATATATGCTAAAGTATTGGCATCTAGAATAAAACCGATCCTATTGGGGCTTATTTCAGAGGAGCAAGCTGGTTTTGTTTCAGGTAGACAAGTAGAGGACAATACAAGTCATTATATTAATCTTATAGAATGGGCAAGTATTAATAATTATCAGGGGATTTTGCTTGCTTTGGACGCTGAAAAAGCGTTTGATCGTTTGAATTGGGGTTATATGGAGCATGTCCTCCAGAAATACAATTTTCCACAATCCTTTGTGAACAATATTATGGCATTATACTCAAAACCATCAGCGAAGGTTATGAATACTGGCTTTATATCCTCTAAATTTGAGATCTCAAATGGAACACGCCAGGGGTGCCCACTTTCCCCAATAATTTTTATAATAACCTTAGAGCCCTTGATTAGACACATAAAACAACATGCTGGTATATGTGGGTTAAATACCCCGGTTGGGGAACAAAAATTAGCTCTTTTTGCTGATGATGCACTTTTATTTGTATCAAAACCTAAAGAATCATTACCGTATTTAGTTAAACTGTTGGAAAGATTTAGTATGATCTCCTATTATAAAAATAATGTTAAAAAAACCCAGGCGTTACCGTTGGGTGTACCTAAAACGGAGATAAATCAATTAGCAGGTACTTACTCGTTCGATTGGCGCAAAGATTTTCTAACATACCTGGGCATAAAACTTACTAAAACGAGCTCTCTTTTAATTAAGCATAATCATATTCCTGTATTACATAAATTAAAAGATCAGTTAGAAAATTGGGGGACTTTGGGGACATCTTGGTTGGGGCGTGTACACACAATTAAAATGATGGCCTTACCCCATGTATTGTATCTTTTTCGAACTATTCCTATGGCTGTGCCAAAAAATGTATTAAAAAAATTTCAACTTATGTTTAACTCATACATATGGAAAAAAAAAATGCCAAGGGTGGCAGCTAGGCTTACAGAGCTTCCATATCTACAAGGCGGATTGGGTATTCCTAACATTATTAAATATTATCAGGCATCTATGTTGTCCTATGCTTTGGCAGTACTTTTCCGTTTAAATTCACCAGTATGGTTAAAACTGGAACAAGCTTGCGCTAAACCCCATTTAATAGAAAAGCTTTTATGGGAGACCTTAATGAATGGGTCAATAGGCAAAAACATGCTTTCTACGACAAAATTAATGCTCTATCATTGGTCAAAATGGACTCCTAAATTGCTAAAAGGTGTAAAGCTATTAGTCTTAGCACCATTATATGTAATAAAGTACTTTATACAAGATTTAAATTTGAATACTTGGGAAACTAATGGCATTAGTAAAGTGCATATGTTATATAATGAGGCAGGGCTCAAATCATATCCTAGTTTGCAGGCAGAGTTTGCCCTTCCGAATAAAGAGGTATTTTCGTATTTAAGGATCAAGAATTTTTTGTTAGAAAATAAGCTGTTAAAATTAGATATGGCCTTAGTGACTTGGTTGGGTAAATTCTGTTTGAACCCTAATATGGAGAGTAAACCTCTTTCAATATGCTACAAAAGCCTTTTATATGTAAATGGGGAAGAAAAGTTGCCTTATATGATATTATGGGAACGAGACCTATCAAAAACCTTTGATCTATCCCATTGGTATCAAACTATAAAAATTACTAAACAAATATCTCACAGCCTTACATATTGGGAAGCTTATAGCAAAATATTAATGCGTTGGTACTTAGTTCCCGCAAAAGTGTCTCGAATGTATGAAGCTGCCTCTGACAGGTGCTGGAGGTGTCAAAGGGAGAAGGGAACTTTATTACATATTTTTTGGGGATGCTCTCGTCTTGTACAGTTTTGGAACGATGTTAAATTAGTAATTCAAATTTTAATGGATACAGTGATACCAAATTTCCCTGAGTTCTATCTTTTACATATATACCAAGAGTGGAGTCGAATAAAAAATAAGGTAGTTATTATTCATATATTAATCGCTGCAAAAATAAGCATTGCTCAAAATTGGAAAAAAACAATCCCACCATATATTTTGGAAGTGCAGGAAAGAGTAGACAAGACGTATGAATATGAGAGAATAGTAAATAAAATAGAAGGAAGAGAAGGTGGCCATGAAAAAGCATGGCAAGATTGGTTGGCATATAGGTGTAAGGTATAAATAGAGGTTATAGCAAAAGGAGGAATAGCCTAAAACAGATATGAGGTTAAAGCATGTACATTATTGCATATTAATGAATAATTGATAGGGTATGACTGCAAAGCTGAAAGATTTAGGTAAAATAGTATTAAAACTGTAATATGCTGAGCATTCCGCTTGTGAGTAAGAACTAATTGTCAATGTCAATTATTTTTACTTTGCATACTGGTATAAGTTGAATATAAGGATTGTTAATTAAATCAAGGTAATAGCAAAGAAAAGTAAAATTGAATTTATTTTGTTTATGTATTTTTATTTTTATTTTATTTAGTTTTATGTTATTGTGTTTTGTGTTGTTTATGGCTTGTGTTGTTCTTTCTGTGTGTGTAAGAAATAAAAAAAATAACAATGGAAAAAAAGAAATACCTAGTTCAAAAAATGGAAAAAGAGAGAAAGGGAAACAAAAAATGTTATTCCATCATTGTTACAATATACTATCATCTCTATATTAAAGTGACCCAATAGTAATGTCTTTCATGTTATGCAGACAACATATATACTATATATATATATATATATATATATATATATATATACTATATATATATACACTTTAACTAACACACATTCTTATTTTCGTTATACTTTACCTACTACCGCTGCGGGAAATGTAACTCACAGAAAGTCAAGCTGGCTCATATAAACCAATTGGTGCTCAGATTTGTCTTGTTTATTAAAATCTGTCCAATCAATCAGGAATATGGGGATGAGCTCTTGATGATCAAATAGGGATTTAATTGTGTTCTAATATTTGGTGCGTTCATCAGCAGTTCATCTCCATTAATGCGCCTTCGTAGTCATTCCTCAGACGCACACGTGTGCGGATTATTAAACCCCCACTTTAGCTGAAAGCGTTTTCTTTATACTTAGCGAAAATTATAATTCTATCAACTGGCTTTTTTCATCTCCCTGTTTACATTAGTTTCAGTCTGGTGTCTTTAGTCATTTTTTCTTCCTGTACGTGAAGATATTTCTCATTGAAAGTGTCAGAGTGAAATTTTTTTTTTGACTTGCTATAGTTTAACCAATTAACACTGGTTTTGTTCCTAGCTTGTGTTTTCATTAGATCTTCCGATGTCAACAAAGGGCAAATATAAATAAAAAAGTAACAGGGTTGTGGGTAAATTATCTTTATAATATATGTCAGAGCAATCCAATCACCATAACGACTATGAACATACAACTGTGAGCAATGTATCTGTCAATAAACCACGTTAACCATGTTGTCCAACAGAAGCCAGTTTATAAAGGACCAGTGGATACCATCTGACAGATGATCACAATCCCCCCATTGTATATTGTATGACAAATATGTAGTGTGGTCTTCCATTATAGGTGGAATAGATTAAAAGCCCAAGTAATCTTATTAATTTTATTATTTGACTTTGTTACCTTAAATGATTTGCTATTTTTACTGTTACACTGCAAAATGCCAATGTTACAGCTCTGTATGGAATTTGTTTATCATCTCAAATAAATACAATTTTAATTGAGCAAACCGTGTTATAATCGAAGACAACAGCTAAGTTTCTATAAAATGTTGCTGCACGAGATGAATTGGTATAACTTAATTTATTACTGTTACAAAGCACATACAATATTTCATAGGGGAATTTCCTTTGTAAAACCATTACCCTGAAAATGTTAAATTACTGCAATTCTTGCGGCTCAGTGTACTCCATTAAAGGACCACTCTAGGCACCCAGACCACTTCAGCTTAATGAAGTGGTCTGGGTGCCAGGTCCCTCTAGGACTAACCCTTTTTTTTTTTTATAAACATAGCAGTTTCAGAGAAACTGCTATGTTTATACTGAGGGTTAATCCAGCCTCCAGAGCCTCTAGTGGCTGTCTCACTGACAGCCGCTAGAGGCGCTTGCGTGATTCTCACTGTGAAAAATCACAGTGAGAGCACGCAAGCGTCCATAGGAAAGCATTGTAAATACTTTCCTATGCGACCGGCTGAATGCGCGCGCAGCTCTTGCCGCGCGTGTGCATTCAGCCGAATGGGAGGATCGGAGGCGGAGAGGAGGAGGATGCTTAATTAACAAAAAGATAAATAAACAATGACATATTATTGACATAAATTAATATACTCAGACCAAAGTAAAAGAAAAATGGCCTAATCACTTAAACAACCACAGTATTCACATTGCTAATAAACACGAATTTCCACATTCTGCAGAAAGGGTTAACTTGATTTAATGAGAGAAACCCATGTGGTGGCATATTAAAGAAGAAACTACATGGAAACAAAGAACCAATCGTAAACCTGCAAAGTATATACGAGGTGAGGCCGTCCACGGCACCTGCTGCTTCTTTGCTGTTTTGCATTGGAAACAGCTCAGAGGTTTGTTTCCTCTCTGTTACATTGTCATTCTGCATGATGACTATTCCCCCCGTTTCCCCCTCTTTCTCCTGTCTCTGTACAGGGCTGTTTGGTGGGGGGGTGGGGGGGTTGTTCTTTGTTGAGGTTCTTTTGGAACCATCTGTATTCCTTGTTAGGCTATTTCCCTCTTTGCTTAAGTTTTCTTTGCTCGTTAGCGTGATCGCTAGATTGGAGGGCGACACTTTTTTTCCCCATTTGGTGGTTCCCTTATTGCTGGAGATGTTCTTTCATCCTTCTCAGACCTCTCTGTAGGTGGAGGCGTGGTGGCCTTCTCCTCTGTCTCTGGTCCTTTTTTCTGGGCGTTATGTTGCAGCCAGTGTGGCCAACTTGGATCTTGCATTTTGCGCTGCCTGGTGGAGTTCTTGCAGTGCGAGCGAGGTCATTTCAGCATCTCTACTTCCCTGAGGTCGGTGCTATTTGCTATTGCTGCAATTAAGATTTAATTAATTAATTCTTAGTATCATCATATGTTCCTATTTGCTACCGATATTTATATACATGTGCGGGGTGAGCCCCACTATCTGCATGCTATTACTATCAGGCTGTGAAAATATCTCAGATGTGAGCCCTCACTTACCTTTATCTTTAACTGTTCATGGGCATGCTTAATGCACCCGATTCCAGCTTCTGCCCTGTGTTATTGACTGAACAGTTAACCCTGATCCCCTATTGGAGCCTGTGATTGTTATAGTCTCTAGATGTGATTCCAACTTGACCAAGTTGGTGTTTAATTTGTTGTTGTTGTTATTGGCTGAGCCCAATACTTACATATTGTCTCTGTTTCTGTATTTCTGTTTCACATTATAAATAAACCCCACTTTGATGCTCTTTTCTCTAAAGTTTATTGACTGTTGGGTGTTCCCTTTGCCTGTTTTATGCCACTAACCTTTAAAAAATGGAGGAGTCACAAGCCCCTCAAGGTGACAGGCAGTTGCCCTAATGGTGTACCTCAGTGCTCCCCAACCTTTTTATCGCCGCGGACCGGTAAACATTTGATAATTTTTCCGTGGCCCGCTTGTTTTGATTTAAGAAGACAAAAAAAAAAAAACAGTCACATATATTAAAAAAACACGCAGACACATACATAGTCAGAAAATCACAAACACAGTCACATAAAGACATAGACTCAAAATTGTGTGTATGTGTGTGTGAGCGGTGCAGTGTGTATGTGAGGGTGGCAGTGTGTGTGAGAGTTGCAGTGTGTGTGTGTTTGGGGCGATGTGTGTATGGGGGGCAGTGTTTGCGGGGCAGTGTGTGTAGTGTGTGTATGGGGCAGTGTTTGGGGGCAGTGTGTGTAGTGTGTGTATGGGGCAGTGTTTGTGGGGCAGTGTGTGTAGTGTGTGTATGGGGCAGTGTTTGCAGTGTGTGTATGGGGCAGTGTGTGTATGGGGGCAGTGTGTGTAGTGTGTGTATGGGGGAAGTGTTTGGGGGCAGTGTGTGTAGTGTGTATGGGGGAGTGTTTGTGGGGCAGTGTGTGTAGTGTGTGTATGGGGCAGTGTTTGTGGGGCAGTGTGTGTAGTGTGTGTATGGGGGCAGTGTTTGCGGGGCAGTGTTTGTGGGGCAGTGTGTGTAGTGTGTGTATGGGGCAGTGTTTGTGGGGCTGGGTGTGTAGTGTGTGTATGGGGCAGTGTTTGTGGGGCTGTGTGTGTGTAGTGTGTGTATGGGGCAGTGTTTGTGGGGCAGTGTGTGTAGGGCTGTGTGTGTAGTGTGTGTATGGGGCAGTGTGTGTAGTGTGTGTATGGGGCAGTGTGTGTAGGGCTGTGTGTGTAGTGTGTGTATGGGGCAGTGTGTGTAGTGTGTGTATGGGGCAGTGTGTGTAGGGCTGTGTGTGTAGTGTGTGTATGGGGCAGTGTGTGTATGGGGAGTAAGGAGGGTAGGGAGGCTTTTTTTTTTTATTTATTAAAAAATAATATATTGATGTCCCCCCTCCCTTCTTACCTTTACTGGGAGGAGGGGGGACATTTCTTAGTCCCTGGTGGTCCGGTGGGGATTCCCTGGTGGTCCGGTGGTGGTGAGGTGAACTCTAGCCCAGTTACAGGGCTAGAGTTCACTCTCGCGAGATTTGGAGCGTTGCCGTGGTTACCGCGGCAACGCTCCAAATCTCGCGAGAGGAGGACCCGGAGGAGCTGCAGGTAAGAGCTCCTGGGTCCTCTCTCTCTCCCCTGCCGGCTGCCAGCACAGTGCCTGCGGACCGGGGAGGGAGATCTCTGATCTCCCCTCCGGTCCGCAGGCACATTGCAGGGCTGGCACTTGGGCAATGCCAGCCCTGCATTAGCCGGCAGGCTCGCACACCCCTGGGCGGCCCGGTACCGTTTGATCCACGGACCGGTACCGGTCCGCGGCCCGGGGGTTGGGAAACACTGGTGTACCTTACAACCCTCTGTAAGTCTTTCTCCCAAACAGTTTTTATCCCTGGCAGCTAGACATTCTGTGCATCATGTGGCAGCCTCTGCTACTCTGATTCCTCTTACAGACACGGCTCCCATCCCACCTAACACTATTAGAAATGCAAAGGCAAAGTTAAAAGCCCCAGGCAGTTTGCTGCACCGGCTCCTGGACCTCTTCCATTTTATTCCTCAGATGATGACGATCAAAATATGCCCTGGTCACTCTCCATTGTTGAAGTATTGAAGGTTAGTCATTCTGCGTTGGGTAATGAGGTGTATGAAACTGGAACAAAGTCAGACTTTGTGTTCGTCCAAGAGACACTTCTAGGTGAGCCCCAGTCTAATGTTGAAACTAGAGATCTGGATACAGCTCTCCCATACAATTCTGAAGTCCTTCTGGATGCATGGATCAACGGATGATTGACCCACATTTCATCGAACACTCGCCCTGGGGATTGGAAACTGCTGGACCACCTGCTTACGTTCATGCATATGTGGCTCCAGAAGCAGCTGGAGAGGGACGTTCAGAGCTGCTTGCAGTCGGAATGTGTCCATACTACACTACATCAATCAGTCAGGGGGAGCTCACTCTCACAGAGTGACAGAGAGAAAAAAAGAAGATATATGATTTCTGCCTCACTCGTAACATTACTTTGAAGGTGGAATACTTTAGGGGGGAAGGCTCCAGCAGATTGGTTCTTTAAACACTGGAGGTACACCAGCGCTTGGCAATGTGGGCATATTCTACCTTTTGGCCTTGATGAGGGCCTGCTCATCTGTATATGTTTGCTTCCTGCACCAACTATCTTAAACTGCAATTCTTCAGCTGGATTTTGGATCCAGTATGCACAGCAGTGGATTCCTTTCTTCAACTCTGGCCAAGTCTGGGAGTGTATGCATTTCCCCCTTTCACGATGATCGCGAGGGTGATTCATCACAATCGCTCCCAGCAAGTACAGATTGTGTTGCTCACCTCATTCTGGCAGAGCTAGCTGGGGTTCCTAGATCTTCTGTAACGGCCATGCAAAGACCATCTTCTCCTGCTCAATTACCCAACCCTTCCCACAAAACTGTGAGGGGGACTCACCCCTATGGTCCTGAAAGAAGGACTTTGCTTTAGACAGCCTCACCTCAAATATTTTTATTAATTGGTTCTTTGTTTATATGTATTTTTTTCTTAGCTGCTATGGAGTTCAGTAAAGAAAAATATATGCAAAACATGTGCCTTCTGTCATTACTAAAATTAAGATTATAAGTACACTACAGCAAGCATAAACTTCAATAGTAAAGATCATACTATCCGCTATTAAATATTGTATGGTTGTGTGTACATTTGCAGATATGTCAGTAATGTGTAAAAATATACATTCCAAAATAAAAGGTCATTAAAAAGTGTTGTACTACATTTTTTTTAGAAACCTTTCACCCTAATCATTTAGCTTTGTTATCTTAAAATAGGCAGACTTAGTCTGATGCCCATTGTTGCAGATCATATCAAGATCATATATAATCCAGATCATATAGAGAGAGATGACCTTGTTTGATTAATCAGATGAATTATAAACTTTGGACTGTCATGCAAACTTGTCAGTCGTTCAGCATATTTGCATCCAGTGTAACTATTGATGTCAGCTATGAGATCAAAAAGGAGAGGAATGTTAGTAGCTGCTCCAAAGGTTTTTAATAGGGACTACTTTTCTTAAAGGGACATTATAGTCACCCAGACCACTTCAGCTCAATGAAGTGGTCTGGGTGCCAGGTCCCTCAGGTTTTAATCCTGCAGATGCAAACATAGCAGTTGCAGTAAAACTGCTATGTTTACATTGCAGGGTTAATCCAGCCTCTAGTGGCTGTCTTCCGGACAGCCACTAGAGGCGCATCTGCGACGCTGGAGGCACATTTCGCCTCCATCGTGCAGAGCGTCCATAGGAAAGCATTTAGAAATGCTTTCCTATGGACACTTTGAATGCACACGCGGCACTTGCCACGCATGCGCTTTCGGCTCCTGTGACGTCGGACAGGGGAGATGATGTCGGCGGGGAGGAGAGGTCACCAGCGCCGAGGGAGCCCGGCGCTGGAATAAGGTAAGCTGCTGAAGGGGTTTTAAGTTATTCCAGTGTTTCTGTATGGTTGTGTTTATCAGTTTTCAATTTTATTTTATTTTACATATTTTTTTCAAACAGACATAACAAAAATGTGTAAAAAGAAAAAAAAAGCATTTGCAAAATATAAAAGTCATGACATGTAAAAAAAAAAAAGATGTGATTCAAAATGCAAATAGCTATAAATTCGTGCATAAATATTAAAAAATAAAATCATAAGGTAACTTTAACAATTCAGGTTTTTTTTTTTTTGTTTTTTTTTTAAAGCAGCGTTAGCTTATGTTTATCTTTTACCTGCTGCTTGTTATTCTATCCATTGTTTCTAGCATTTCCTGAAAAAAAAAATCATTAGGGATTATAGATGGAAAACAATGGGTCAGCAGAGATAAGAAACAGAATCTAAGGTTTGGTTCCAAGAGCCCTATTACCCTGAAATTAATTAAAATCATTTAATAAAGTGCGTTATACCGTATTCTCGAAAGGACATCAAATAATAAGGTGCTTCAATCACAGGTCAGGTGCTATTGTTGTTAACTATATAAATGTTGAATTGGTAATTATAGAAATGGTAAGAAAATAGATGGAGAGATAGATTTTAAACTAACAAAATAAAAAAGGAAAAGGAGAAATGTGTCTAAATTGTAAAGTATGTCACCTAAAATGTCCCTTCCCCTTCTCAATTATCCATAAATTCATATGTATCCGAACGGTACCTAAAATAAATAAATACATAACTAACTATATCTTTATGAATGTATTTCAGTATTGTGGGTAAAATGGGTTATTTTGTTTTCTTTTTTTTTACTTTTCTAGACAGGAAAGCAGAAGATATTATAACTTTGTGCCCATCACAGTTTTTTTTTATCCATGGTACACATTTCTGCGCTGCTGTTATGTTTTATGTGTGAAAAACATGGGTTTTGTGGACTTATGTTAGAAAACTAATTATTAATAATAGTAACAAAACAATAGAGAAGTAATACAAAATAACCCAGCAACCAACACAGTGCACATAATGTGTCTGAGAGCTTGTAGTGTCACTTTAATAATATAAACCCACCCAGTATAACTAACTGTAACCTAACCTACACAGTGTACCTAACGTGTGTGGGAGCCTGGAGTGTCCCTTTAATAATATAAACCCACCCAGTATAACTAACTGTAACCTAACCTACACAGTGTACCTAACGTGTGTGGGAGTCTGGAGTGTCCCTTTAATAATATAAACCCAAACAGCATAACTAACTGTAACCTAACCTACACAGTGCATCTATCGTGTGTGGGAGCCTGGAGTGTCCCTTTAATAATATAAACCCACCCAGTATAACTGTAACCTAACCTACACAGTGCATCTAACGTGTGTGGAAGCCTGGAGTGTCCCTTTAATAATATAAACCCACCCAGTATAACTAACTGTAACCTTACCTACACAGTGCATCTAACGTGTGTGGTGGCCTGGAGTGTCCCTTTAATAATATAAACCCACCCAGTATAACTGTAACCTAACCTACACAGTGCATCTAACGAGTGTGGGAGCCTGGAGTGTCCCTTTAATAATATAAACCCACCCAGTATAACTAACTGTAACCTTACCTACACAGTGCATCTAACGTGTGTGGGAGCCTGGAGTGTCCCTTTAATAATATAAACCCAAACAGCATAACTAACTGTAACCTAACCTACACAGTGCATCTATCGTGTGTGGGAGCCTGGAGTGTCCCTTTAATAATATAAACCCACCCAGTATAACTGTAACCTAACCTACACAGTGCATCTAACGTGTGTGGAAGCCTGGAGTGTCCCTTTAATAATATAAACCCACCCAGTATAACTAACTGTAACCTAACCTACACAGTGCATCTAACGAGTGTGGGAGCCTGGAGTGTCCCTTTAATAATATAAACCCACCCAGTATAACTAACTGTAACCTAACCTACACAGTGTACCTAACGTGTGTGGGAGCCTGGAGTATCCCTTTAATAATATATACCCACCCAGTATAACTGTAACCTAACCTACACAGTGCACCTAACGTGTGGGAGCCTGGAGTGTCCCTTTAATAATAGAAACCCACCCAGTAAAACTGTAACCTAACCTACACAGTGTACCTAACGTGTGTGGGAGCCTGGAGTGTCCCTTTAATAATATAAACCCACCCAGTATATCTAACTGTAACCTAACCTACACAGTGCACCTAACGTGTGTGGGAGCCTGGAGTGTCCCTTTAATAATATAAACCCACCCAGTAAAACTGTAACCTAACCTACACAGTGTACCTAACGTGTGTGGGAGCCTGGAGTGTCCCTTTAATAATATAAACCCACCCAGTATATCTAACTGTAACCTAACCTACACAGTGCACCTAACGTGTGTGGGAGCCTGGAGTGTCCCTTTAATAATATAAACCCACCCAGTAAAACTGAAACCTAACCTACACAGTGTACCAAACGTGTGTGGGAGCCTGGAGTGTCCCTTTAATAATATAAACCCACCCAGTATATCTAACTGTAACCTAACCTACACAGTGCACCTAACGTGTGTGGGAGCCTGGAGTGTCTCTTTAATAATATAAACCCACCCAGTATAACTAACTGTAACCTAACCTAGACAGCGCATCTAGCGTGTGTGGGAGCCTGGAGTGTCCCTTTAATAATATAAACTCATCCAGTATAACTGTAACCTAACCTACACAGTGCACCTAACGTGTGGGAGCCTGGAGTGTCCCTTTAATAATATAAAACCACCCAGTATAACTAACAGTAACCTAACCTACACAGTGCATCTAACGTGTGTGGGAGCCTGGAGTGTCCCTTTAATAATATAAAACCACCCAGTATAACTAACAGTAACCTAACCTACACAGTGCATCTAACGTGTGTGAGAGCCTGGAGTGTCCCTTTAATAATATAAACCCACCCAGTATAACTAACTGTAACCTAACCTACACAGTGCATCTAACATGTGTGGGAGCCTGGAGTATCCCTTTAATAATATAAACCCACCCAGTATAACTAACTGTAACCTAACCTACACAGTGCACCTAACGTGTGTGGGAGCCTGGAGTATCCCTTTAATAATATAAACCCACCCAGTATAACTAACTGTAACCTAACCTACACAGTGCATCTAACGTGTGTGGGAGCCTGGAGTATCCCTTTAATAATATAAACCCACCCAGTATAGCTAACTGTAACCTAACCTACACAGTGCACCCAACGTGTGGGAGCCTGGAGTGTCCCTTTAATAATAGAAACCCACCCAGTAAAACTGTAACCTAACCTACACAGTGTACCTAACGTGTGTGGGAGCCTGGAGTGTCTCTTTAATAATATAAACCCACCCAGTAAAACTGTAACCTAACCTACACAGTGTACCTAACGTGTGTGAGAGCCTGGAGTGTCCCTTTAATAATATAAACCCACCCAGTAAAACTGTAACCTAACCTACACAGTGTACCTAACGTGTGTGGGAGCCTGGAGTGTCCCTTTAATAATATAAACCCACCCAGTAAAACTGTAACCTAACCTACACAGTGTACCTAACGTGTGTGAGAGCCTGGAGTGTCCCTTTAATAATATAAACCCACCCAGTATAACTAACTGTAACCTAACCTACACAGTGCATCTAACGTGTGTGGGAGCCTGGAGTGTCCCTTTAATAATATAAACCCACCCAGTATAATTAACTGTAACCTAACCTACACAGTGCATCTAACGTGTGTGGGAGCCTGGAGTGTCCCTTTAATAATATAAACCCACCCAGTAAAACTGTAACCTAACCTACACAGTGTACCTAACGTGTGTGGGAGCCTGGAGTGTCCCTTTAATAATACAAACCCACCCAGTAAAACTGTAACCTAACCTACACAGTGTACCTAACGTGTGTGAGAGCCTGGAGTGTCCCTTTAATAATATAAACCCACCCAGTATAATTAACTGTAACCTAACCTACACAGTGCATCTAACGTGTGTGGGAGCCTGGAGTGTCCCTTTAATAATATAAACCCACCCAGTATAACTAACTGTAACCTAACCTACACAGTGCATCTAACGTGTGTGGGAGCCTGGAGTGTCCCTTTAATAATATAAACCCACCCAGTATAACTAACTGTAACCTAACCTACACAGTGCATCTAACGTGTGTGGGAGCCTGGAGTGTCCCTTTAATAATATAAACCCACCCAGTATAACTAACTGTAACTTAACCTACATAGTGCACCTAACGTGTGTGGGAGCCTGGAGTGTCCCTTTAATAATATAAGCCCACCCGGTATAACTGTAACCTAACCTACACAGTGCACCTAACGTGTGTGGGACCCTGGAGTGTCCCTTTAATAATATAAACCCACCCAGTAAAACTGTAACCTAACCTACACAGTGCACCTAATGCGTGTGGGAGCCTGGAGTGTCCCTTTAATAATGTAAACCCACCCAGTATAACTAACTGTAACCTAACCTACACAGTGCACCTAACGTGTGTGGGAGCCTGGAGTGTCTCTTTAATAATATAAACCCACCCAGTAAAACTGTAACCTAACCTACACAGTGTACCTAACGTGTGTGAGAGCCTGGAGTGTCCCTTTAATAATATAAACCCACCCAGTATAACTAACTGTAACCTAACCTACACAGTGCACCTAACGTGTGTGGGAGCCTGGAGTGTCCCTTTAATAATATAAACCCACCCAGTAAAACTGTAACCTAACCTACACAGTGTACCTAACGTGTGTGGGAGCCTGGAGTGTCCCTTTAATAATATAAACCCACCCAGTAAAACTGTAACCTAACCTACACAGTGTACCTAACGTGTGTGAGAGCCTGGAGTGTCCCTTTAATAATATAAACCCACCCAGTAAAACTGTAACCTAACCTACACAGTGTACCTAACGTGTGTGGGAGCCTGGAGTGTCCCTTTAATAATATAAACCCACCCAGTAAAACTGTAACCTAACCTACACAGTGTACCTAACGTGTGTGGGAGCCTGGAGTGTCCCTTTAATAATATAAACCCACCCAGTAAAACTGTAACCTAACCTACACAGTGTACCTAACGTGTGTGAGAGCCTGGAGTGTCCCTTTAATAATATAAACCCACCCAGTAAAACTGTAACCTAACCTACACAGTGTACCTAACGTGTGTGGGAGCCTGGAGTGTCCCTTTAATAATATAAACCCACCCAGTAAAACTGTAACCTAACCTACACAGTGTACCTAACGTGTGTGAGAGCCTGGAGTGTCCCTTTAATAATATAAACCCACCCAGTATAACTAACTGTAACCTAACCTACACAGTGCACCTAACGTGTGTGGGAGCCTGGAGTGTCCCTTTAATAATATAAACCCACCCAATATAATTAACTGTAACCTAACCTACACAGTGCATCTAACGTGTGTGGGAGCCTGGAGTGTCCCTTTAATAATATAAACCCACCCAGTATAATTAACTGTAACCTAACCTACACAGTGCATCTAACGTGTGTGGGAGCCTGGAGTGTCCCTTTAATAATATAAACCCACCCAGTAAAACTGTAACCTAACCTACACAGTGTACCTAACGTGTGTGGGAGCCTGGAGTGTCCCTTTAATAATATAAACCCACCCAGTAAAACTGTAACCTAACCTACACAGTGTACCTAACGTGTGTGAGAGCCTGGAGTGTCCCTTTAATAATATAAACCCACCCAGTATAATTAACTGTAACCTAACCTACACAGTGCATCTAACGTGTGTGGGAGCCTGGAGTGTCCCTTTAATAATATAAACCCACCCAGTATAACTAACTGTAACCTAACCTACACAGTGCATCTAACGTGTGTGGGAGCCTGGAGTGTCCCTTTAATAATATAAACCCACCCAGTATAACTAACTGTAACCTAACCTACACAGTGCATCTAACGTGTGTGGGAGCCTGGAGTGTCCCTTTAATAATATAAACCCACCCAGTATAACTAACTGTAACTTAACCTACATAGTGCACCTAACGTGTGTGGGAGCCTGGAGTGTCCCTTTAATAATATAAGCCCACCCGGTATAACTGTAACCTAACCTACACAGTGCACCTAACGTGTGTGGGACCCTGGAGTGTCCCTTTAATAATATAAACCCACCCAGTAAAACTGTAACCTAACCTACACAGTGCACCTAATGCGTGTGGGAGCCTGGAGTGTCCCTTTAATAATATAAACCCACCCAGTATAACTAACTGTAACCTAACCTACACAGTGCACCTAACGTGTGTGGGAGCCTGGAGTGTCCCTTTAATAATATAAACCCACCCAGTAAAACTGTAACCTAACCTACACAGTGTACCTAACGTGTGTGGGAGCCTGGAGTGTCCCTTTAATAATATAAACCCACCCAGTAAAACTGTAACCTAACCTACACAGTGTACCTAACGTGTGTGAGAGCCTGGAGTGTCCCTTTAATAATATAAACCCACCCAGTAAAACTGTAACCTAACCTACACAGTGTACCTAACGTGTGTGGGAGCCTGGAGTGTCCCTTTAATAATATAAACCCACCCAGTAAAACTGTAACCTAACCTACACAGTGTACCTAACGTGTGTGAGAGCCTGGAGTGTCCCTTTAATAATATAAACCCACCCAGTATAACTAACTGTAACCTAACCTACACAGTGCACCTAACGTGTGTGGGAGCCTGGAGTGTCCCTTTAATAATATAAACCCACCCAGTATAATTAACTGTAACCTAACCTACACAGTGCATCTAACGTGTGTGGGAGCCTGGAGTGTCCCTTTAATAATATAAACCCACCCAGTATAATTAACTGTAACCTAACCTACACAGTGCATCTAACGTGTGTGGGAGCCTGGAGTGTCCCTTTAATAATATAAACCCACCCAGTAAAACTGTAACCTAACCTACACAGTGTACCTAACGTGTGTGGGAGCCTGGAGTGTCCCTTTAATAATATAAACCCACCCAGTAAAACTGTAACCTAACCTACACAGTGTACCTAACGTGTGTGAGAGCCTGGAGTGTCCCTTTAATAATATAAACCCACCCAGTATAATTAACTGTAACCTAACCTACACAGTGCATCTAACGTGTGTGGGAGCCTGGAGTGTCCCTTTAATAATATAAACCCACCCAGTATAACTAACTGTAACCTAACCTACACAGTGCATCTAACGTGTGTGGGAGCCTGGAGTGTCCCTTTAATAATATAAACCCACCCAGTATAACTAACTGTAACCTAACCTACACAGTGCATCTAACGTGTGTGGGAGCCTGGAGTGTCCCTTTAATAATATAAACCCACCCAGTATAACTAACTGTAACTTAACCTACATAGTGCACCTAACGTGTGTGGGAGCCTGGAGTGTCCCTTTAATAATATAAGCCCACCCGGTATAACTGTAACCTAACCTACACAGTGCACCTAACGTGTGTGGGACCCTGGAGTGTCCCTTTAATAATATAAACCCACCCAGTAAAACTGTAACCTAACCTACACAGTGCACCTAATGCGTGTGGGAGCCTGGAGTGTCCCTTTAATAATATAAACCCACCCAGTATAACTAACTGTAACCTAACCTACACAGTGCACCTAACGTGTGTGGGAGCCTGGAGTGTCCCTTTAATAATATAAACCCACCCAGTAAAACTGTAACCTAACCTACACAGTGTACCTAACGTGTGTGGGAGCCTGGAGTGTCCCTTTAATAATATAAACCCACCCAGTAAAACTGTAACCTAACCTACACAGTGTACCTAACGTGTGTGAGAGCCTGGAGTGTCCCTTTAATAATATAAACCCACCCAGTAAAACTGTAACCTAACCTACACAGTGTACCTAACGTGTGTGGGAGCCTGGAGTGTCCCTTTAATAATATAAACCCACCCAGTAAAACTGTAACCTAACCTACACAGTGTACCTAACGTGTGTGAGAGCCTGGAGTGTCCCTTTAATAATATAAACCCACCCAGTATAACTAACTGTAACCTAACCTACACAGTGCACCTAACGTGTGTGGGAGCCTTGAGTGTCCCTTTAATAATATAAACCCACCCAGTATAATTAACTGTAACCTAACCTACACAGTGCATCTAACGTGTGTGGGAGCCTGGAGTGTCCCTTTAATAATATAAACCCACCCAGTAAAACTGTAACCTAACCTACACAGTGTACCTAACGTGTGTGGGAGCCTGGAGTGTCCCTTTAATAATATAAACCCACCCAGTAAAACTGTAACCTAACCTACACAGTGTACCTAACGTGTGTGAGAGCCTGGAGTGTCCCTTTAATAATATAAACCCACCCAGTATAATTAACTGTAACCTAACCTACACAGTGCATCTAACGTGTGTGGGAGCCTGGAGTGTCCCTTTAATAATATAAACCCACCCAGTATAACTAACTGTAACCTAACCTACACAGTGCATCTAACGTGTGTGGGAGCCTGGAGTGTCCCTTTAATAATATAAACCCACCCAGTATAACTAACTGTAACCTAACCTACACAGTGCATCTAACGTGTGTGGGAGCCTGGAGTGTCCCTTTAATAATATAAACCCACCCAGTATAACTAACTGTAACTTAACCTACATAGTGCACCTAACGTGTGTGGGAGCCTGGAGTGTCCCTTTAATAATATAAGCCCACCCGGTATAACTGTAACCTAACCTACACAGTGCACCTAACGTGTGTGGGACCCTGGAGTGTCCCTTTAATAATATAAACCCACCCAGTAAAACTGTAACCTAACCTACACAGTGCACCTAATGCGTGTGGGAGCCTGGAGTGTCCCTTTAATAATGTAAACCCACCCAGTATAACTAACTGTAACCTAACCTACACAGTGCACCTAACGTGTGTGGGAGCCTGGAGTGTCTCTTTAATAATATAAACCCACCCAGTAAAACTGTAACCTAACCTACACAGTGTACCTAACGTGTGTGAGAGCCTGGAGTGTCCCTTTAATAATATAAACCCACCCAGTATAACTAACTGTAACCTAACCTACACAGTGCACCTAACGTGTGTGGGAGCCTGGAGTGTCCCTTTAATAATATAAACCCACCCAGTAAAACTGTAACCTAACCTACACAGTGTACCTAACGTGTGTGAGAGCCTGGAGTGTCCCTTTAATAATATAAACCCACCCAGTAAAACTGTAACCTAACCTACACAGTGTACCTAACGTGTGTGGGAGCCTGGAGTGTCCCTTTAATAATATAAACCCACCCAGTAAAACTGTAACCTAACCTACATAGTGTACCTAACGTGTGTGAGAGCCTGGAGTGTCCCTTTAATAATATAAACCCACCCAGTATAACTAACTGTAACCTAACCTACACAGTGCACCTAACGTGTGTGGGAGCCTGGAGTGTCCCTTTAATAATATAAACCCACCCAGTATAATTAACTGTAACCTAACCTACACAGTGCATCTAACGTGTGTGGGAGCCTGGAGTGTCCCTTTAATAATATAAACCCACCCAGTAAAACTGTAACCTAACCTACACAGTGTACCTAACGTGTGTGGGAGCCTGGAGTGTCCCTTTAATAATATAAACCCACCCAGTAAAACTGTAACCTAACCTACACAGTGTACCTAACGTGTGTGAGAGCCTGGAGTGTCCCTTTAATAATATAAACCCACCCAGTATAATTAACTGTAACCTAACCTACACAGTGCATCTAACGTGTGTGGGAGCCTGGAGTGTCCCTTTAATAATATAAACCCACCCAGTATAACTAACTGTAACCTAACCTACACAGTGCATCTAACGTGTGTGGGAGCCTAGAGTGTCCCTTTAATAATATAAACCCACCCAGTATAACTAACTGTAACCTAACCTACACAGTGCATCTAACGTGTGTGGGAGCCTGGAGTGTCCCTTTAATAATATAAACCCACCCAGTATAACTAACTGTAACTTAACCTACATAGTGCACCTAACGTGTGTGGGAGCCTGGAGTGTCCCTTTAATAATATAAGCCCACCCGGTATAACTGTAACCTAACCTACACAGTGCACCTAACGTGTGTGGGACCCTGGAGTGTCCCTTTAATAATATAAACCCACCCAGTAAAACTGTAACCTAACCTACACAGTGCACCTAATGCGTGTGGGAGCCTGGAGTGTCCCTTTAATAATGTAAACCCACCCAGTATAACTAACTGTAACCTAACCTACACAGTGCACCTAACGTGTGTGGGAGCCTGGAGTGTCTCTTTAATAATATAAACCCACCCAGTAAAACTGTAACCTAACCTACACAGTGTACCTAACGTGTGTGAGAGCCTGGAGTGTCCCTTTAATAATATAAACCCACCCAGTATAACTAACTGTAACCTAACCTACACAGTGCACCTAACGTGTGTGGGAGCCTGGAGTGTCCCTTTAATAATATAAACCCACCCAGTAAAACTGTAACCTAACCTACACAGTGTACCTAACGTGTGTGGGAGCCTGGAGTGTCCCTTTAATAATATAAACCCACCCAGTAAAACTGTAACCTAACCTACACAGTGTACCTAACGTGTGTGAGAGCCTGGAGTGTCCCTTTAATAATATAAACCCACCCAGTAAAACTGTAACCTAACCTACACAGTGTACCTAACGTGTGTGGGAGCCTGGAGTGTCCCTTTAATAATATAAACCCACCCAGTAAAACTGTAACCTAACCTACACAGTGTACCTAACGTGTGTGAGAGCCTGGAGTGTCCCTTTAATAATATAAACCCACCCAGTATAACTAACTGTAACCTAACCTACACAGTGCACCTAACGTGTGTGGGAGCCTGGAGTGTCCCTTTAATAATATAAACCCACCCAGTATAATTAACTGTAACCTAACCTACACAGTGCATCTAACGTGTGTGGGAGCCTGGAGTGTCCCTTTAATAATATAAACCCACCCAGTAAAACTGTAACCTAACCTACACAGTGTACCTAACGTGTGTGGGAGCCTGGAGTGTCCCTTTAATAATATAAACCCACCCAGTAAAACTGTAACCTAACCTACACAGTGTACCTAACGTGTGTGAGAGCCTGGAGTGTCCCTTTAATAATATAAACCCACCCAGTATAATTAACTGTAACCTAACCTACACAGTGCATCTAACGTGTGTGGGAGCCTGGAGTGTCCCTTTAATAATATAAACCCACCCAGTATAACTAACTGTAACCTAACCTACACAGTGCATCTAACGTGTGTGGGAGCCTGGAGTGTCCCTTTAATAATATAAACCCACCCAGTATAACTAACTGTAACCTAACCTACACAGTGCACCTAACGTGTGTGGGAGCCCGGAGTGTCCCTTTAATAATATAAACCCACCCAGTATAACTAACTGTAACCTAACCTACACAGTGCACCTAACGTGTGTGGGAGCCTGGAGTGTCCCTTTATTAATATAAACCCACCCAGTATAACTAACTGTAACCTAACCTACACAGTGCACCTAACGTTTGTGGGAGCCTGGAGTGTCCCTTTATTAATATAAACCCACCCAGTATAACTAACTGTAACCTAACCTACACAGTGCACCTAACGTGTGTGGGAGCCTGGAGTGTCCCTTTATTAATATAAACCCACCCAGTATAACTAACTGTAACCTAACCTACACAGTGCACCTAACGTGTGTGGGAGCCTGGAGTGTCCCTTTATTAATATAAACCCACCCAGTATAACTAACTGTAACCTAACCTACACAGTGCACCTAACGTGTGTGGGAGCCTGGAGTGTCCCTTTATTAATATAAACCCACCCAGTATAACTAACTGTAACCTAACCTACACAGTGCACCTAACGTGTGTGGGAGCCTGGAGTGTCCCTTTATTAATATAAACCCACCCAGTATAACTAACTGTAACCTAACCTACACAGTGCACCTAACGTGTGTGGGAGCCTGGAGTGTCCCTTTATTAATATAAACCCACCCAGTATAACTAACTGTAACCTAACCTACACAGTGCACCTAACGTGTGTGGGAGCCTGGAGTGTCCCTTTATTAATATAAACCCACCCAGTATAACTAACTGTAACCTAACCTACACAGTGCACCTAACGTGTGTGGGAGCCTGGAGTGTCCCTTTATTAATATAAACCCACCCAGTATAACTAACTGTAACCTAACCTACACAGTGCACCTAACGTGTGTGGGAGCCTGGAGTGTCCCTTTATTAATATAAACCCACCCAGTATAACTAACTGTAACCTAACCTACACAGTGCACCTAACGTGTGTGGGAGCCTGGAGTGTCCCTTTAATAATATAAACCCTCCCAGTATAACTAACTGTAACCTAACCTACACAGTGCACCTAACGTGTGTGGGAGTCTGGAGTGTCCCTTTAATAATATAAACCCACCCAGTATAACTAACTGTAACCTAACCTACACAGTGCACCTAACGTGTGTGGGAGCCTGGAGTGTCCCTTTAATAATATAAACCCTCCCAGTATAACTAACTGTAACCTAACCTACACAGTGCACCTAGCTTGTGTGAGAGCCTGGAGTGTCCCTTTAATAATATAAACCCACCCAGTATAACTAACTGTAACCTAACCTACACAGTGCATCTAATGTGTGTGGGAGCCTGGAGTGTCCCTTTAATAATATAAACCCTCCCAGTATAACTAACTGTAACCTAACCTACACAGTGCACCTAACGTGTGTGGGAGTCTGGAGTGTCCCTTTAATAATATAAACCCACCCAGTATAATTAACTGTAACCTAACCTACACAGTGCACCTAACGTGTGTGGGAGTCTGGAGTGTCCCTTTAATAATATAAACCCACCCAGTATAATTAACTGTAACCTAACCTACACAGTGCATCTAACGTGTGTGGGAGCCTGGAGTGTCCCTTTAATAATATAAACCCACCCAGTATAACTAACTGTAACCTAACCTACACAGTGCACCTAATACGTGTGGGAGCCTGGAGTGTCCCTTTAATAATGTAAACCCACCCAGTATAACTAACTGTAACCTAACCTACACAGTGTATCTAATGCGTGTGGGATCCTGGAGGGTCCTTTTAATAATATAAACCCACCCAGTATAACTAACTGTAACCTAACCTACACAGTGCACCTAACGTGTGTGGGAGCCTGGAGTGTCCCTTTATTAATATAAACCCACCCAGTATAACTAACTGTAACCTAACCTACACAGTGCACCTAACGTGTGTGGGAGCCTGGAGTGTCCCTTTAATAATATAAACCCTCCCAGTATAACTAACTGTAACCTAACCTACACAGTGCACCTAATGTGTGTGGGAGCCTGGAGTGTCCCTTTATTAATATAAACCCACCCAGTATAACTAACTGTAACCTAACCTACACAGTGCACCTAACGTGTGTGGGAGCCTGGAGTGTCCCTTTATTAATATAAACCCACCCAGTATAACTAACTGTAACCTAACCTACACAGTGCACCTAACGTGTGTGGGAGCCTGGAGTGTCCCTTTATTAATATAAACCCACCCAGTATAACTAACTGTAACCTAACCTACACAGTGCACCTAACGTGTGTGGGAGCCTGGAGTGTCCCTTTATTAATATAAACCCACCCAGTATAACTAACTGTAACCTAACCTACACAGTGCACCTAACGTGTGTGGGAGCCTGGAGTGTCCCTTTATTAATATAAACCCACCCAGTATAACTAACTGTAACCTAACCTACACAGTGCACCTAACGTGTGTGGGAGCCTGGAGTGTCCCTTTATTAATATAAACCCACCCAGTATAACTAACTGTAACCTAACCTACACAGTGCACCTAACGTGTGTGGGAGCCTGGAGTGTCCCTTTAATAATATAAACCCTCCCAGTATAACTAACTGTAACCTAACCTACACAGTGCACCTAACGTGTGTGGGAGTCTGGAGTGTCCCTTTAATAATATAAACCCACCCAGTATAACTAACTGTAACCTAACCTACACAGTGCACCTAACGTGTGTGGGAGCCTGGAGTGTCCCTTTAATAATATAAACCCTCCCAGTATAACTAACTGTAACCTAACCTACACAGTGCACCTAGCTTGTGTGAGAGCCTGGAGTGTCCCTTTAATAATATAAACCCACCCAGTATAACTAACTGTAACCTAACCTACACAGTGCATCTAACGTGTGTGGGAGCCTGGAGTGTCCCTTTAATAATATAAACCCTCCCAGTATAACTAACTGTAACCTAACCTACACAGTGCATCTAATGTGTGTGGAAGCCTGGGGTGTCCCTTTAATAATATAAACCCACCCAGTATAACTGTAACCTAACCTACACAGTGCACCTAACGTGTGTGGGAGTCTGGAGTGTCCCTTTAATAATATAAACCCACCCAGTATAATTAACTGTAACCTAACCTACACAGTGCACCTAACGTGTGTGGGAGTCTGGAGTGTCCCTTTAATAATATAAACCCACCCAGTATAATTAACTGTAACCTAACCTACACAGTGCACCTAACGTGTGTGGGAGTCTGGAGTGTCCCTTTAATAATATAAACCCACCCAGTATAATTAACTGTAACCTAACCTACACAGTGCACCTAACGTGTGTGGGAGCCTGGAGTGTCCCTTTAATAATATAAACCCACCCAGTATAACTAACTGTAACCTAACCTACACAGTGCACCTAACGTGTGTGGGAGCCTGGAGTGTCCCTTTAATAATATAAACCCACCCAGTATAACTAACTGTAACCTAACCTACACAGTGCATCTAACGTGCGTGGGAGCCTGGAGTGTCCCTTTAATAATATAAACCCACCCAGTATAACTAACTGTAACCTAACCTACACAGTGCATCTAACGTGTGTGGGAGCCTGGAGTGTCCCTTTAATAATATAAACCCACCCAGTATAACTAACTGTAACCTAACCTACACAGTGCACCTAACATGTGGCGGGGTGTGGGTGGGAATAGAATCCCTTTAATTCTGTTGAAGTGCTTATTACTGCATGTATCAAAGGACTTGCATGTGGTAACAATGTAGACTTTTGAAAGACAGTCGATACAGCATTGAGATACTGGGAACTTAGAGAGTATGTAATGCTCACAGCATGACTGGGATCAAGCTCATTGCTGACTATGGGCAACAACCCAGATGCAGTAAGTGACACAGCTGGCTTGCCTTACTAACCTTGGCATTTATCGCTACCACCCATTGGAGCAGACGTGGAAAGAAGCTCCTGCTGTGGGAGGTTACAAGCTGCAGTCGGCATTTGACTTCAGAAACTTTATTTCAGCAAATTGCTATATATTTATTATATAAAGACGTTTGCTAATGCTAGTAATTGGTAAAATGTATAAATTCACCAACTTTATTAAATACATCCCAGAGGGAGAATACTATAAAAAATGCAGCACATTAAAAATCGCTACAGCTCAAAAGTTATGTCACATGTTTCAGCACTTCTACAAATATTTATAATAAAACAATTTGTGGGATGAAAACTATAGTTATTATACAGGAAATAATGAACAAAACCTATTGATAAAGGCAGACCATTTAGCATGTTTTGATAATTGCTTTAAGCAATTTCTGGTGAAAGAAAACCCAAAACATTTTAAATTATGTATTAAACCAGTAGCTAAAAAAATAATAAAAAATAATAATAAAAAAATAAATAAACAAAAAATAAATAAAAAAATAATATATATATATATATACCATACTTAAAAACAGCATAATGGTGAAGAACCAATAACGAGACAGACAGAAGAAAATCTCAGGCCAGGCACTGACTTTTAATTGGCCCTTAGAAAGTCTGTTCATGGATGGACGAAACTCACAGATCTATAATATTTATTGTATTTCTATGTTTCTATATATATGGCTTTTTCCTGTTCTTTTTGTCTGGGGGACTAGTATATACTAGAACAAATAAGCATGCATCCATTTGTTGTGCATTTCCTTTATTAGTATATGAAAAAAAATAACTTGCAAAAGCTACAGAACTGCGGTCTGCAGCCTTTATCAACCTTTCCTCTCATTGAGGAGCTTTTGCGCGCATGCAGGCAAGGCTATTCTAAGGTTTCTGGTGCAGCGTGATGCTAGCACAGTGTGTCTGTTAGCTCTATGTATTATATACCATATTGCTGCAGATGTCGTTTGATCATTTGCTTTTTCAGTCTATTAAACTTTATTAAAAGTTTTGGGACTTGTGAGGAACCGGATTTTTTTTTTTTTTTTTTAGATTTAGTCCAAAGTAGCTGAGCTGAAACTAGAGCTGAATTAGAGAATTATCCCAATTTGGCCATTTTAGTATTAAATATACTATTCCATATTCAGTTCTTCATATTTTTGTTTTGGTGGTTAAAAACAAAAAGGGTGGTTGACTAAAGGGTGAATTGTTGAGAATATAAAGTGAATTTTAATTTGTAGGTCTAACTATATTCAAACTGGAAGAATTCTCCAAGTCAGATTTGCGATTTTGGTCTAATATTTAAAATTCCCTTTGCATTCCTGACAATGTACACTTCATTGAATAACCCTGTATGTGTCTAATGACTCTCTGCCTCTGTGTTGTTTGACCTTCACCGCAGACTTGCTATTCATAGACAATGCTGAATCATGCAGGCCATGTGCAGTCTCCATAATAACTCTGTACAAGATCACAGAAGCTGGATACTTTGTTACGGAGATTGTGACGAAGTGCCCTTCGCTACTTGTGCCTGGAAGGGACTACTGGCTAGCCTCCTGCCTTCCGACTATGGCCCCTGTATTTTACCCTGCAGAAAGGTTTATTTGTGTATTTCTGCCAGGGCGTTCGGGACTTTCAGTATGTGAGTAGTGCTACCCCAGATAGCTATGACATGGAGCCTATTCGTGTAACGAAAGACTATGGAAAATACTTTGGCTCCATTGCGATTGAACTGTATGTATGTGATCTGAGCGCTTTTGGTAATAATGTGCGCTCAGATCTAAGCTATCTGGGGATATGTTGCTTGTATATTTTTTATGTAGTAATTGTAACATTGTGTAATTTTATGTCTTTTTGTAACCATGTGGTTAATAGAGTCTTGCCTCTGTCCTGGTAGATAATTTGATTACTTCCCAATTATCTCCAGGATAGAGAGAGGGATTGTGATGTCACTGTGGGAGTGTTTTGTTTGTATTGTCTGTGATTGACTAATAATAATATGTCAATATGTCTCCCATTGTTCCATCAGGTCCCCTAGGGGAGTGTCCACCTGGTGGACACTTGCATAAATACCGGGCAGGTAGCCCTCAATAAACCAGACCTACTTGCACCTTTCCTAAAGCCTTGGCTCATGCATGGAGGAAGGGATACCTACACTCTGGGGATTGCTATAATCACTTACTCCCCAGAGTAAGCTCTTGTAAGAGCTTGATTTGTTCCTGCTACGCTCTCTGGATTTAGGAGAGGTTTATCCACTGGGAGCTGGATCCTGGTCGTGGATCCAGGGTGGGTTAGAGACAGCGAGACCCCGGCGCAGCTGCATCGCTGGAAGTGGGGTCCGAAGTGCTGATGGTGTCGGTTGGAGTGCTCAGAGTCCTCGGCAAGCGCTAGAAGCATCGATTGGCGGAGGTACTCAGTCGGAGTGCCAGTGGTCCGTCACAGAGATGTTCCACTCTATGATTACTATTAGAACAATCAGTACATTGTATAACATATTCCATTACACGTTTATCCACCAACTGTTGACCTAACTGTCTCAGTTTACATTTAATCCTAATTCGAGAGATTACACCTCTATCTTATTGCTACAAATGGAATTTTATCTTCTGCAAACATAAGCTGATGGGCCAGCAGAATAGGAACTCAGATAAATGCTTTCATTATTCATGGTTGATAGGCCTGAGCGATAATTAGACGCTTTAAGTGTTTTTGAATGTGTACATCTCATACGAAAGTAATGCTGTATTGGAGCATTGAGCTACGTGATAGTCATTCTACGGAGAATGACATTTTGTCTTTTCCGGGCTGCATCAGACCATCCAACTCGTTAGCAAGGATGCCGCATGTAATTAATATCAAACACTGTGCTAAAGGCAGAAAAGTATTTACTCTTATCGCTGCCTTAGGTCATTCCAAAAATGCATGCCCTCTTTACTAATACCTATCCCCTTGGAACTGTTTCTTGCTGAGCCCCCAGGTAATCCAACCGTGCTGGATCCACTTGCATATATTCCATTCCAGCAGTTAATAAATATATAATGAAACCAGAAAGGCTGCACTCACCTGAACATGCACACATTATAAGGGTGCTGCAGGGCCAATTAACACAACATACAGATCCCACTCACTAACTCTGTGTGATATATGTTATAATTAACGTTAGAGTTATTCTGCAGCGATTTACAATTATAGAAAGGGGCTATTTAAGAGGTGAAGAGTTCCCTGCTCAAACGTGTTTACAAATCATAAGATTTTGAGGTAGGTGGATATTATATCATTAGGTGGCTCACCCAAGGCACTGCTCTAACCAGCCGATATATTTATAAAACCTGGTTACCTACATATGGCGTGTGTATAAATACACCGCACTCACCATTAAGGTAAATTATAACAGCTAGGTGGCAGGGCACAGGGCACGTTATGGCCAGGGCTCCAATACAGAGGAAGGAGGTAAGAAAGGCAGTGTTGCAGCGTTCCTTTATTGTGGGGTTTAGGTGACGGTCACAGTGACATGCAGCAAAGTAACTGTGTGAGCGACCGCCAATAATAATAAAATATGCTGGGGATCGGTCAACAGATACTGACATTGCTTTAACATTTACCTGCCATCTATCGCTTGTGTTAACAGCCATGACCAGCAATGGAACTGGGAAGCAGCCATTCTTTACAGAACTACTTTTAAGAAATATGAGGGGTCATCCTGCCGCCCCCCAAAAGGCAACCCTGGCCCAGGCCTTGCTTGTCATATGTCAAGTACATAGCTGGTTGCAGGGTAGTGAAGATATAGGTAATGAGAGAATTAGAGGAATGTATTTATTTATTTTTACCCCTAGTAGTCCACGCTAGGTATTAAAAGGGGTATTGGATTCGGCAAAAAAACAGCAAACCATGCTACTGTCCTTGGTTCCGCAGGACCATCTAAAACTTGGGGTTCTACCCAACTGACCCCAATCAGTGCAGACTCAGCACTTCAGTACACACTTGCACTGTGCTGTGTAAACGTAGAACTTATACTCAGAACATCACAACAGCATCTAAGCATGGGCAAGTAATACTGCAGCTAAAATTCAGATATGAGTAAGCGTAGCAGATTTTTTTTTAAATAAAATGATTTTCTTAATGCTGCCTTGTATGATTTTTTTTTTTATTTTTAAAATGCTGTTGTGTAAACACAAGACCCATTTGAAATTACAGGCATCTCTCTCCAGCTTTCAATATCAGAAAGTTAATGACGTGTAACTTGATTGATGGCTGATATCAGCATGAGGTCAACCAACATAATTGTGAGAATAAGGACAGCCAAAACATTGAAGGGTAATTAACCTTTTGATTTAGTATTAAAACATCATCCAAACTAACAATCATAAACAAATATGGGATGCGGGAGGGGAACAAAATAATAAACAAAAGCATATAGACCGAGTTATAAAAAAAAAACAATATTATAAAAAAAGTCATTATGGGCGATCAGCTTTAATAAATGAGTTGTTCTTTTTTAACAGTGGAATCATAATAAATAGAACGACTGGTGCCAACTTTTAAAAAATGGACTGTCTCATCTAGCGTAAGCAAGCCCCTCAGATGTTTTCATTAAGAAATCAATTTGTCAGGCATCCCAGCTGTATGTGCATCTCTAACACGCACTAGCTCTTTATAGATGTTCTCCTTCATAAACTCATAAATAGATTGTGTCACAAGCCACTTTAAAAAGCGTATTACTATGATAAATGTGTACTAGCATTGTAAATAAAAATCAATTATCGGATAAATACCACACTTTTCAAAAGCCTAACTTTTTTTTCCATTAGGCACAAGAAACCATTGGAAGAAAGATTTATCATTGTGGGAGATTGGGGGAGATTATAGGTTTCATTTGTGCCTAGACAGCAGTGCACCTACATGAAATATTCCAGCGGTCCACATGTCAGAGATAGGAAGAATGCTTTTATGCCAATTACTAGACACATTGTGTAAAGCAATTTAGAAATGAATATAGCAGTATCGAATTATACATTCATAAACGGTTTTAGACTCTGCTCATGTGGTGGTACTAAATAAGATTCTCAATCCCGAGAAAGAGTAGATTGTAAGATGTGTGGGAAAACTAAAATGACAGGGTTATCTGGATTTTAGGCAAGTTTCTCCTTTTGAGCATGAATCCTCATAGAAAATATAGTCAGTGGCGTACTAAGGTGGGGGTGGCGGGGGCGACCCGCCCTGGGTGACACTCACTAGGGGGGTGCCCGGGGCGCACTTTCACAGGGGCGGCATTACGCCGCCCCTATGTCTTATATAAAGGGACCGTCTGATGTAGAGTTTCCCATCCAGCAGCAGCAGGTCCTCTGTTCTCGCGATCCACGGCTTGCAACGCTCTCGCGGACCGCGAGAACAGAGGACCTGCTGCTAGATGGGAAACGAGCATGGGCCCATGTTCACTGCCCATCTATCCTGTGCCACCGGACCACCAGGACCATCTGTCGAGGAGGACGGGACGGGCAGGTGTCAGGGAGGAGGGGAGGGGCAAACCATACACACTGCTCACCTTCCAATGCACTTATTCCACACAACACACACATAAGCTGCATACACTATACACAATCCATACACTATACACACTGCATACCCTTACACTGTACACACTTCATACACTATACATACTGCATACACTATGCACACCCCATACACTATACATACTGCATACACTATACACACCCCAAACACTATACATACTGCATACACTATACACACTCCAAACACTATACATACTGCATATACTATACACACCCAATACATTATACATACTGCATACACTATACACACCCCATACACTATACATACTGCATACACTATGCACACCCCATACACTATACATACTGCATACACTATACACACCCCATACACTATACATACTGCATACACTATGCACACCCCATACACTATACATACTGCATACACTATACACACCCCATACACTATACATACTGCATACACTATGCACACCCCATACACTATACATACTGCATACACTATACACACTCCAAACACTATACATACTGCATATACTATACACACCCAATACATTATACATACTGCATACACTATACACACTCAATACACTATACACACCCCATACACTATACATACTGCATACACTATACACACCCCATACACTATACATACTGCATACACTATACACACCCCATACACTATACACACTGCATACACTATACACACTCCAAACACTATACATACTGCATACACTATACACACCCCATACACTATACACACCCCATACACTATACACACTGCATACACTATACACACTGCATACACTATACACACTGCATACACTATACACACTGCATACACTATACACACTGCATACACTATACATACTGCATACACTATACACACTCCTAACACTATACACACTCCTAACACTATACATACTGCATACACTATACACACACTGCATATACTATATACACACTGCGTACACTATACACACAAGAATCAAAAGATAAGGTCTAAAATAGACCTTGATTGTAGAGTATAAAGTACAGCTAAAAGTAAACCCTCAACTGAAAAATAGAAAGGGACCCCACTAAATATCCCTAAAAAGAAAGAAAAATATTAGATAATAGAAACAATCTAATATGGATTCAGGAGTGGTATATACCTTTACATTTTAAATCATGTTTGTTGCAATGCTAAAAAGACATCATATAGCTTCTATTCAATGGTCAAAACATATCATTGTATTTTCGCTCAGATTTGCTTATTAAGTCCAATGTAAAATAGTCTCTGAATAGATACAATTGTATTAATCACATAAAAGTTCACAACAATCAGTTACTTTGTTAGCTATTTCAGTTATTTCCAGTTATGATCAAACTGGGGTTTGTATACTGGATTAGCTGAATTTATATAGTACAATATTACAGTGTTCTTGCAGGTGCAGCAATGTGATAAATAATAATAATGTACTTTGCTTGAAAGTTAATATAATGACTAACAGATCATGATAAGTGACCTGCAGTTAGATGAAGATCGCTCCGTTCTGGAAGAGACAGATTTCAAGATCCGTAGTGCTTACTGTATTAAAATATATTTATTGTACACATAATTAAAAATTGCACTCACAATTTGGTAAATACTATACGCACTGAACTGGAGTCAGGAAAGTATGGTGAAAGCAGCTGGTTCTGTATTATCGTCCTGCCGGCAAATGTATGGACTAGCTGAGAGCTGCGTGCGTGTCACCGATCTTCCTGCGTTCCAAGCAGAGCCCGGTTGTATTTACGGTAGGTTCCAGAAAGTGAAAAAAACGTCCTTACGCGTTTCGTGAGTCTGTTACTCACTTCATCAGAGGATGCTGAGCAAGTAAATCTCACAAGTTTAAATATCCCAAACCGCTCTGGCTTATATTAACCCTTTAAAGTTTAGTCCATACTTGATCAAACTTTTAGTTCATTTTCACAATAAATTATACAACATTAATTTTTGTAAGCACTAATGGAAATATATACAATTAAAAGAATAATATCTCTTACATAAAAAACTTGTTACATGAAAGACTTACTTAAAAAACTCTTCAAATTTAATTTCTATACATATAAATTAATTAGAATTTCTAAATGGCAACATACTGACAGAATAGTAGTGCTATAATACATAATACATATTTAAATGATGGTATTATAACTATTGCAGAGATTTAATTGTCATATGCTAGTTCTAGCTGTGTGATATTAAATTTATACATAAAATACTAATTAAATACAATTCATGAGACTTTGCAGCAAATACATATAGACTATAAAAATACATAGTAAAACTAGAGAAGAACTTGATTTAAAAAATGTAGTTTACTATTTAGGGGCAGATTAGAATGATTGATAACCCATCATTTCAAATTTATAAAAATAAAAATAAAATTAAAAAAGCAATAGATTCGATAGAAATGCACGCAACTCAAAATCCACATTGAGTCCTTTTGGTTCCAATGTTTCTAATTTAAATATCCAACTTACCTCTGCTTTGTCTTATTCTTTTTCCAAGTTACCTCCTCTCCATGGAATATTAACTTTTTGTATTGCCATGAAGCTAAGGCCTTCAGGGTTCCTTGCATGTGTGACATCAAAATGCTTGGAGACATTATGAGAATGGAGTCATTTTTTAATGTTCCTAATATGTTCTCCCATTCTTGTTTTAAATGCTCTTTTTGTGCGCCCTATGTACAGTTTTTCACACGGACATTTTAATAAATAAATTACACCAGTGGTGTCACATGTTAATTGTGATTTAATTTTAAAAAGGTCTTTTGTTTGGGCATGAGCAAATTGTGTGATTTTGGTTGGCTGTTCTGGATTATTCTTACAGGCTTTACATCTTCCACATTTCCAGAAACCTAGGGTTTTCTTTGAGGTGATGTTTGTTCTTTCTTGTATTTCTCTTGTTTGGTTGTAGGAGCTAATAACAGATTTAGATTTGGTGCTTTAGAATATATTGTTCTGGGTTTATTTTCTAATATTTGATCTAATTGAGGATCACCTTTTAGGATGCTCCAATTTTTATGTAACCTTTATTTGATTTCATGCGTATGAATATTATATCTAGTTATACGCTGGGGCCTCCAAATTTATATTATTGTTTTTTGGTTTAGTTGCTAAAATTTGTTCTCTAGTTAAAAGGGAAGTTTTTGATAAAGCTTGATTGAGTATTTTTGCTGAATAACCTTATGCTTGGAATTGTGATACCATCGTTGTAATCTGTTCATCACAAATATCTGGTTCTGAACAGTTCCTTTTAATCCTTCTGAGCTGGCTGAATGGGATGTTATTCAGCCAGCTTTTCTTATGGAAACTGTTATGCGTTTTTCTGAATGCTTGTAACGGTGATATACCCCAACACGCAGGATTCAGCTAACAAATGACAGCACAGAGCAGAGATACGTCTACCAGACCGTAGGATGGCCGGACTCGACGTAAAGGAGAGAGATACAGAGTCAGGAACGAACCGAGGTCAAGGGCACAAAGAGACAGCATAAACTAGGACTAGCCAAGGTCTGGTACACAAAAATCAGCAAGCCGGCAAACAGAGCAGATAAGGATAAAGAGATAACGGAGTCAGAAACAAAGCCAAGGTCAAGTACGAAGAAACACAACTGAACACAACAAGCGTTAAAGGGAACTGAAACAGAAACCACGATAGGGCAAGGTACTAAGGGAAAAAGGTGAGTATATATACCTTAGCAATTAATATGATTGGCCCCTGTCATATCCACGCCCCCAAAAGGTGAGTGTATATGAAATGTGGCATGACAGGGGCCAATGGGAGACCTTTACCAATTTAGGCTCTCCACTGTTCCTTTAAGAGCGCGCCCGAGACCCGTGGCACGCTCTTAGAGTCAGGCGGGACACGTGAACACTTCTCGCGGTCACTGCCCGCCTTTCAGTTACAGCCGTCGGATGAGCCGCGTGCGGCTCGTGAAGCAGCAGGACCGCGCGCGGCTTGAACAGAGGACCCCGGCCGGCCCCTGGAAAGGGTAAGTACCGCTAGAATGCTTTGGTTTCTAGTTGGTTATTCTTTATGTAAATTTCTAAATCTAAAAACTAGTTTTTCTGTGGATTGATTAAAAGTGAATTTTAAAATTATCCAACGTTAAAATGTGCCCTTTCCAAAAAAAAATGCAATCATCTATGTAGCGATGCCATGAGACCAGATTTGCGCCATATGGGTTGTTGGACCAAATGTGTTCGTCCTCCCATTTACCCATAAATAAGTTGGCATAAGTAGGCGCAAATCTGGTCCCCATGGCCGTGCCTTCAATTTGGAGGTAGTGATGGTTGTTACCCCAAAAATTGTTGTGGCTTAGTATAAAGGCTACACAGTTAACAATATATTCGATTTGATCATTTTTTATTCTGAATAGGTTGCCAATGCATATTGGATAGCCTCACATCCCTGTAAATGTTCGATAACTGTGTAAAGGGATGTGACGTCTGCTGTAACTAGAATAAATTCTTTGTCCCATTGGATGTCTGATTAATTATTAATTATTATGGGTAGTGTCCCTTAAGTGGGATCGTAATTTTGTTGATCAACATATTCTGATAAATTGGAAGTTAGGAAACCAATACCAGAAATAATGGGACGTCCTGGTGGATCTGTCAAAGTTTGTGGATTTTTGGTACGTGATTAAAATATCGCCATTCTAGGGAATTTGCAATAAAGATAATCATATTCTTTTTTACATTGGACAACTGTGATATGATGTCTTTTTAGCATTGCAACAAACAAGATTTAAAATGTAAAGGTATATACCACTCCTGAATTTATATTAGATTGTTTCTATTATCTAATATTTTTTCTTTCTTTACTATACACACAAGCTGCATACACTATACACACTCCATACACTATACATACTGCATACACTGTACACAAGCTGCATACACTGTACACACACTGTATACATTATACACACGAGCTGCATACACTATACGCACACTGCATGCACTGCATACACTATACACACTCCATACACTATACACACACTGCATACACTCCATACACTATATACACTATACAGGGCTACTAAACTGGTTCATGGATTGCAGGATAAAACTTACCAGGAAAGGTTAAAGGATCTTAACATGTATAGCTCAGAGGAAAGACGAGACGGGGGGATATGATAGAAACATTTAAATACATAAAGGGAATCAACACAGTAAAGGAGGAGACTATATTTAACCCCTTAAGGACACATGACGTGTGTGACACGTCATAATTCCCTTTTATTCCAGAAGTTTGGTCCTTAAGGGGTTAAAAGAAGAAAAACTACCACAATAAGAGGACATAGTCTTAAATTAGAGGGGCAAAGGATTAAAAATAATATCAGGAAGTATTACTTACTGAGAGGGTAGTGGATGCATGGAATAGCCTTCCAGCTGAAGTGGTAGATGTTAACACAGTAAAAGAGTTTAAGCATTCGTGGGATATGCATAAGGCTATCCTAACTATAAGATAAGGCTAGGGACTAGTGAAAGTATTTAGAAAATTGGGCAGACTAGATGGACCGAATGGTTCTTATCTGCCGTCACTGTCTATGTTTCTATGTTTCTATCAGCACTCTTTTGGAACATGCATCCTTGCAATTATAAACTTACCTAAATGCTCACCACACAAACCTCCTAAATGTGACCCATTTGTTAGAAGGAAGCCTAATGTAAACAACTGGGACTAACTGAAAGAACAGAAACCCAGGTGCCTATGCTAGTTTTTAATTTAGATAACTAATGCACTCACCTGAGGAGGGAAAACATACTTACCAGCCATAGAGACAGATGAACAGCTGCAGGCCCGATTTGAGTGGCAAATGGGGATTTAAACAACTGACAGCCTAAACTGTTTAAACTGAAGGCTTCTATCTGTACCCCATATGCCATTCGTCATCACCAGTGGGGGAAGATTTAAAACAAACATCGGTTAGGGTGGAATACATAGAAGAGGCATACCCAGGTAGTCACCTCATGGAAGTGCTGATTACTGGGTCTTCAGGGAAAAGAGGCATAGCCCCAGCTGGACCTCATTTATGCAGGTGCCGCTTTCATCCCCTGAGGGAGGGAGCCAGCTACATGGGTGGGAGAATTAGCCCACTGTGATAGTCTGAGGGAGGAAGTAATTGAAAGTAGTTTGGAGGCTGCTGAGGTCAAAGGTGGCTTAATGGGAATATTGAAGTCCCAGAGAATTAGGGATGGAATATTAGAAGATAGGAAATTGGGTAGCCAGGCAGCAAAGTGGTCAAGAAAGAGGAGAGGGGAACCAGTGGGACAATAAATAACGGCAATGTTAGCAGAGAAGGGTTTGAAAAGGCAAATCAAATGAATTTCAAATGATGAGAAAAAGAGGGAAGGGGGGTGGGTAGAGGTTTGAAGGAGCAGTGAGGGTAGAGGAGAAACCCTACACCACCACCTTTATATTCAGAGTGTCTTGGGTTGTGGGTAAGTTGAAGACCACCAAAGGACAAAGATGCAGGGGTAGCAGTGTCAGAGGGGGAGAGCCATGTTTCCGTTAAGGCTAGTAAATCTACTGAACGAGAGATGAAGAGGTCGTGGACAGCAGCGGATTTTGTAATATTGCAAACAGAGCGTGCATTCCAGAGGGCAGTAATGAAGGAGGATTTAAAGGAAGAGTAACATGAGATGGGTATGAGATTGGTGTGGTTCCTTGAGTTAGTATGTAGTGAGTTTGCTGAGATTGGATCGGGGTTTGGAGAGAGGCTAAACCCTGGCATTAATGCAGTGGACTGCTTTTATCCCCTGAGGGAGAGATTGGGTCCATCCCCTGATCACTAAAGGGGGTACCCTGACTGGCAAACTCATAGAGATGTGCTGTTGCTGGGTCTTCAGGGCTTAGAGGCTGAACCCTGGCAGGGCCAGAAAAATATTGGATAGATGAGCATAAAAAGAAAAAATCTAGGCCTGCTTAAGCAGACTCCTTCAAAACTGCTGTGAAGGACAGGAAAAAAGACTGCCCGATGGGAAGGGGGAGGATCTATTTATACCAACTACAGAGTTCTATTTCCTGTCCTTTTTGCTGTGAGGGGAGGAGCTAACCCGTGAGTAAATGCTGCCATGATTGGTCAGGAAATTATAACATTGGAATTAACGGATAATTAGATTTAATAGATTTCTGTCTTTAGTTTTGTAACTTCGTGGAAAAGGGAGTATTGGCCTAATTGATATTGGTAATTTAAACATTTATGTGTTGCTACTGCATGTTCAAAATGGGGGGAGGGATGGATAGAGCTAGGGACAGAAACACTATAGCATTAGAAACACATTTGTATTCATAATGCTATAGTATTCTTTTACACATTTAAAGTCTGTGAATTATTTCACATATTTTATATTTCTGCTTGAGAAATCAAGATGTATTACTATATTGTTAAAATGGGTATGATTAACATTATATTCTATCTGAAAGTTTATTAACAAACACAGCACATAATAATTTAGTAACTGACTGATAATTAGATATAGTAGATTTCAGATTTTATTATTTGAACTTCATGGAAAAGGGAGAATGCTGATAAATTGGAAGCTTCAATCTGAAAAGTCTGAAAAATATAAAGAGTACGTTTAAAAAACACATTATTTGGGGGGCGGGGCACATGGTGTGAGCTCCTCACATAAAGCTTCAATTCCACTATTTAATGGTGGGATACTACCTGCAGCGATCACTCAAACTTGAACCAACCTGTCCCTGGGGTACCATCCTGACCAAGTCTGAAGTTCCTGGAAATCTGGCCTGGCCTGGAAATCTTTTGCGGGCCTAGACACCTGGGATACTCCACAGAGGGGAGAAACGGCCGATCTCCACTCCTAGACTTGCTGGTGTCCACACAACTGTTCCTAGAGCCCTGATCCCCCCGCCTCCCCTCTTTGGACCGGTGGGGGATATCCCAGTCCCCACTGGTGTAATCTTGTGACTTACCATGCATGACGCTCACAAGCCACAGTTCGTGACAAAGGCAGCTACCTAAAATGGAGGCACCGCCGGGGCCTATAGCAACACCTGCCTACCCACAGTCACCCACCACTGTGGACCCGCTCCTACATGCATTTGACCGAATATGTGTCCAATTTTGGAAGAAACTCAACGATCGGGCCCTTCCTTGCTGCTGCTCACATAGACCACCTGTGGTACCCGAGATCAGGTCTGCAGGCGCATCCCGACACAACCCCCACGCAGCAGCAGCACAGAAATGCAAGCAGCGGGCGCATAAGTGCCGAAGTAAAGGCATCTGGGGACGACAGTTGAGAAGACCGCAACCCCTGCAGTGCTCCTGGATAGGGAGTGACAGCACAAAGCGACGATCAAATCCTGGCAGAAGGAGCACAGACCACAATCAAGAGTATCTACTCATTATTTTATATATTGATTTTTTTATTTTCTAGTTCCTGTGTTACTTTTTATTGCTATTTTTAATGTACTAAGTAATAAATATAGATATATATATTATTGTATCCTGCACTTTTTCCGGTAAGGGGAGGTGTCACCCCATTTTGACACTAAGCCTGCAAACTTAGAGCCAGTGACCAAAAGGCTCTAGAAAAGGTGAGCACCCTTTCTAACATCTATTTTTTTTCCAAAAAGTGGTTTTAAAATACTACACCTTTGCTTTCCTACATCCATATTGTGGAGACAAATAGAGGCAAGAATCTAAAGGGGTTAAGCTGTCTACCTTAAAGACACGGAAGCCTGGAAGTTTAGAGCCTAGAATCTCAAAAGGCTCTAAAAAATGTGAGTAAATTATAACGCACTACAAATATTTACAAGTATTTACAATATTGCACAATTATTTGGTATATTTATTTTGTCTTTTATGTACACCCCCTAAATGAGAAAAAAAGAGGGGTGAGTTACGTGTACTTATTTCTCAATAGACCTATATAGCGCTACACTCAAACTGGAGGCTTGGAAGGTGGAAACACCAACCAGACCTCAAGTTATTTGTATTTTCTGGTGTCTTTTATCTTATGGTGGGATATTGGGAGTACCCACAGAGTGTTTATAGCAGCTAAAAAAATACACTGTATAAATTATAATAAGCGCCAACCACAACCACACCTCTTTTTGTTTACACTATCTAATACTGTCCCTATGTGCTCTAGGTGTGCCTCCCAGGTATCGCTATAAATAGTGATATCATCCAGGTAGGCACACGTGTAGTCCTGGAGACCCTCTAATAGGCGGTCCACCATCCGTTGGAAGGTGGCCGGAGGGTTCGTTATCCCCAACGTCATAACCCGAAATTGGTATAGGCCGAACGGGGTGATGTACGCTGACTTGGTGACCACATCCTCTGCAAAGGGGGATCTGCCAGTATCCCTTACAGAGATCTAACATGGCCAAATACTTCCCTGTGGAGATGCAGTCACGCAGCTCGTCCATCCGGGGCATCGGATTGGCGTCCATGACTGTCTTGTTGTTGAGCTGCCTGTAATCTACACAGAAGCGGGTTGTACCATCCCGCTTCGGTACTAAGACTACAGGTGAAGCCCAAGGACTGTCCGAATGCTCTATTACTCCCAGCCAGAGCATTGCATCTATCTCTTTCCGCATCCCATCTCTGACAGCTTCGGGAATGCAGTAGTGAGGTTGCCTTAGGGGCGCCTGCCCTGGGGTATCTACCTTGTGGGTGGCCAGCTGGGTGTACCTGTTTGGCTTCCAGCAAGTGGATAGCTTGAACCCTCTCTTGGGGCTCCAGTTGATACCCTAACTGGACCAACTCTATTGTCCTCGTCTCCCGGTTGCCACCTAATAGGTCGGGTAGGGGCCAAGCCTCTGTGTCCTCTCCAGCTGGGGCACAGATAGCTGTCACTTCTTCGGCCCTTGCGTTATAGGCTTTGAGCATGTTGATGTAAAACGTCCGTTTCACATCCTCATTCTCGCAGCTGGCTATAGTGTAGGTGGTATCACACACCTGCCCTATAACCTTGTAGGGGCCCTGCAAGGCAGCCTGGAGCTTATCTGTCCGGACCGGTCAAAACACCATAACCTTCTGTCCTATTTGAAAGCTCTGGTACCTAGCCCTCCGGTCGTACCATACTTTCTGGTGCTGCTGGGCCTCCTGGAGGTTTTCCTGCATGGCCTGAGCCAATTCCTCCATGCGGTCCCGCAGCTCCAGCACATAGGGCACAATCGGGGTCCCCTCTATCTCTGTGTGGCCCTCCCAGTGGTCCTTAATAAGGTCTAGGGGACCCCTCACTCACCTCCCATATAACTATTCGAAGGGTGAGAACCCGGTGGATTCCTGGGGCACCTCCGGTATGCAAAGAGGAGATGCGGCAGGAATCTCTCCCAGTCCTTGTAGGCTCCCGTGAACGTCTTCTGCATCTGCTTCAGAGTCCCGTTGAAGTGCTCACAGAGTCCATTGGTCTGGGGATGGTACGGGGAGCTGGTCAGGGGTTTAACCTCGCAGACCTTCCATAGCTGCTGGGTAGAGTTGAGCGGACACCTAGATGTTCGGGTCCGGCGGGTTCGGCCTATCTTTGAAAAAAAGTCCGGGTTCGGGCTTGAACTTGACCCCGAACCCGAACCCCATTGAAGTCAATGGGGACCCGAACTTTTGGCCACAAAAATGCCTCTAAAAAACTCCTGGAAAGAGCTAGAGAGCTGCAAAAGCAAGTGAAATGGGGGTAAGAGTAGGACAAGTGCCCTGCAAACAAATGGATAGGGAAATCACTTAAAATAACATAACATTTTAAATACAGCTGAGCCATAAAATAGCACTAGATTGAATATTTGATTTTAGCTTTGGAACATAAATCAAAATCTAAAGAATGGCTGTCAGGAGGATCAACAGAATTATCCATTTGAGAGAGGGTTGGAGTGCAGGGTATTCTCTTTCATTGTTCAAACTGAGCTCAACTCCTCATGCATGGAGAAAAGGCCTTCACAAGCCTCTGCTAATGTGTACTTAGTTTATACTAAGTGACCCATAGGTTGAGGAGGCGGTGACCATGGTGGTGGAGGAGGAAGCCGCAGTGGAGGAGGAGGATGAGGTAGACAACACTGTATTTTATGTTTTTTTGTTTTTTTTTTATTGTGGTAGCCCACAAAATATTGAGACATACAAATAAAGAAACATTTGCGGCCTGCGGTGCATTTCTTGCAGTCCTGATGCATGGAGAAATACTCAACTCCTGATGCATGGAGAAAAGGCCTTCACAAGTCTCTGCTAATGTGTACCTAGTTTATACTAAGTGGTTGAGGAGGCGGTGACCATGGTGGTGTAGGAGGAGGATGAGGTAGCCAACTCTGTTTATATATATATATATATATATATATATATATATATATTTTTTTTTTTTTTTATTTGGGGTAGCCCCCAAAATATTGGGACATATAAAAAAAGACAACTCTTTTCCGCAGAGTAGCTGTTGACATTATAGTTGCGCAGGAACTTTGTTGACTCTAGAGAACCTTGGACAAATCGAACATCCCCGTGGCGGCGACTTTGCATGCAGATGGCATCCATATCAACTTTCGATGCCAGTTTCTGCGTCTACCATGGTGATTCTCGAGCTAATACATGCCGACGAGCGCTAGGGGACGGCCGCTCCGCTTTTGCACCCTGCTCCCTCTTATGCTGTGCTGGTGCCTCTGTGCGACCAGCGCCTCTTCCTCCAAACTGCACATGTCACTCGCATGACCTTGATTCCATGTGGGGTCTAGGACCTCATCATCCACCACATCATCTTCCACCCACTCCTCAACCCTGCCTTCCTTGCCGGTATGCACACTGCAGAAAGCCACAGCAGTTGGCACCTGTGTTATTCCAGCATGTAAAGTCTGCAAAGGACATATGGAAATTGTTTTAGAATTGTATCCAGGCAACAGTTTTCCCTATAAACTGACCTCTCAGTTTGACTTGTGAGGGTATTGCCCCGGAACTACAATATTGTTGAAGTACCTCTTAGCTATTGATCACTGGTTTAAATATAGAAGCTGGTTATCTGGTAGTTTCTAGTGTAGAAAATATCAATCTGTTTTCTGTCACTTAGATCTGTGTAGCAAGCCAGCAGTTTCTGCTTGATGCAGTAACAGAGAAAGCTTGCTCCACTCTATTTGCATTTCTAAGTACTGTAATCAGGAACCTTACTTGGAAGATGAGACCACTTTCTCTCAGTGGTGTCAGATAGAATGCCACCTGGGAGTGCAAGGGGAGTGAGGAAACTGTCTCTGTTATCACATCACACAGAGACAGACAACTTGTCCACTAACATCACATATAGTGCTGCAGACCTAATGTCCCCAGGAACACGCGCAATCTTAATACATTGAGAAATGAGTTAGTGATTGATTACAAGTACCAATGACTGGAGGGTAGTGTCTGCTTTCCATTTGTGTGTGTATGTAAATGGAAACATATGTATGCAACTATTCATAAAATAATTTGATATAAAATATCATTAATAATCAACAACTGCTGGAGTCCTGCCATTAAACATTCCTGAGCTAATGATTTCGGCTCCGTAATACACACTTATCTACATGTAATACCGGAGCACTATGTTTCACAGTGACTGTATATAACACACAGCTCACCACTGCACATGTATAAGGACACAGCAGCATTGTGAGGTCCACTGGAATCTTGGAATGTCACATACTATGTGTAATATGCCAGAGATTGTAATTGATGAATATGGCCCAGTATCTAATTGACAAACTCAGTTAAGAATGCTAGATTGTGTTCTGGTAGCTGATTGGTTAATATGCCATCTGCATGTTCTATAGCACTTTAGTGTACAGCAGGTTCAATGCCCATCAAAATGCCAATAGATTCCTTTAGACCTCACTCATTTAGATAGCCTACAGATCAGGGAAGTGAGGCATATGGGGGGCAGAGATAGCCTACAGATAAGGGAAGTGAGGCATATGGGGGGCAGAGATAGCCTACAGGAAGGGTCAGCAAGGAGCAGGAAGGTAAAGTAAGAGAAGGAGCAGAAAGGAGAGGGAATAGAAATGAGCAAGAAGGTGCAGCCAGGAGCTGGAAGGGACAGCAAGGAGCACAACCGGTAAAGTAGGAGAAGGAGAACAAATGAGCAGGAAGGGGCTGGAAGGTAAAGCAGCACAAAGGTAAAGTAGAAGAGGCAGAAAGGGCAGGAAGCAGCTGAAAATGGCAACAAGGAGAAGGAAGGGACAGAAGGAGCACAAAGGTGAAGTAGGAGATGGAACAGAAATGAGCAGGAAGGGTCTGCAAGGGGCAGCAAGGAGTGGGAAGGGCCTGCCAGGAGAAGTAAGAGTCTGCAAAGAGCAGAAATAATCAGAAGGAGCACAAAGGTAAAGTAGGAGAAGGAGCAGAAAATGGTAGCAAGGAGCAGAAAGGGATCAGAAAGAGAAAGGAGCAGAAGAGGGAGCACAATAAGCAGAAAGTAGCAGAAAGATAGAAAGGAGCAGAAGGAGCCATGGAGGAGAGAAGACAGTGTCAGAAGAAAAAGAAAACTGTGTCAAATGAAGGAGAAAAAAAGGAGTTAATGTGTTCACTTTTATTTACTGAGTGTCAGGAAGGACAGAGTGCCGCTGGGGAGGGGTGTCGCTGATTGGATAGAGCGGTCAGCTGGCATTTTTTAAGCCAATCAGTAGCTCCCCATTCAGAAAAAAGTAATAAATTATGAACCCGTAACTAGCGATTGGCTTAGAGCGTCAACTGACCAATCTAGCCAATCTGTAGCACCCATGCTTGATGTCGATCTGCACTTCCTGACACTCCGTTTCAGAAGCCTAATACCACTGAGCGACCTGGAAATCTGGAGCTGGAGGAAGCCTTTGGGGTTAAACCATTTGAGAGCGGTTTAACCCCTTAAAGGAAAGAGAGCACCCAGGGGCTTCCTGGCATCATAGCATTTTCATTTAGATGAAGTTGTTATGGTGACCAGAATGTTCCTTTAACCCCTTAAGGACCAAACTTCTGGAATAAAAGGGAATCATGACATGTCACACATGTCATGTGTCCTTAAGGGGTTAATTTGCTTAACATGTATTCCTGACACCATAGTTGTGAAAACGCTATTCACCCTGGCTTTATGTGATAAGGACTATGCTCCTCCCATTCATGACACTGTCAAAAAGGGACCAAGCATGGATGTCATTACAATTATGCCCCCCCCCCCCCCCCATCCCACCCACCACCTCCTGGAAAAATTCCTGCTGATGCCCATGGTTTGCAGGCCTTACCAGGTGCTATGTATCATGATAAATATACACATATGGGTTTCATTTATTAGAAAGTTTACATTCTGTCTCCTAGTTCAATAGGTGCCTAATAAAGTGTTTTCATATTAAAGTGGCTGTGAACATTTTACTAAGACCCCTCTATTATTTGCAGAGGATATGAGAGTAAGGTATCTTCTTCCATCATCTCCTAGCTTCACACTTCATGAGCCCGCATCACTGCTGTACATTCACAATGGTAGAATGCTGCAGTTTATATCGGCTGATTAGAATAGTGGTGGCTTGGAGGCCAAGGCAACACCTTGAACTCTTTGTCATGTTCCTCCAACCATTCCTGAACATATTTCTGCAGTGTGGCAGGGTGCGTTACCCTGCTGAAAGAGGACACTGCCATAAAGGAACACCGTTGCCATGAAGGGATACGTGGTCTGCAACAATCTCTAGGTTTGTGTGATATGTCAAAGTAACATCCACATGTATGACAGCACCCATGGTTTTCACGTTTTTCAGCAATTTCAGCTACAGTAGCCCTGCTGTGTAATCAGACCAGACAGACTGACCCTTATCAAAGTCACTCAGATCTTTTCACTTGCCCATTTTTCCTGCTTCCAACACATGAAATTCGAGAGCTGACTGTACCCCACCCCTCGACAAGTGTCAATGTAACAATATACCGTATTTTTCGCTCCATAAGACGCACCTCACCATAAGACGCACCTAGTTTTTAGAGGAAGAAACCCAGAAAAAAAATATTCTGAACAAACTGTCCCATAGTGTTTCTTACTATGGGACAGTTTGTACAGAATATTTTTTTTCTCCCCTGTCCCATAGTGTCCCCCCCTCCCATAGTCTTCTCCTCTCTCCCATAGTCTTCACTCACCCCCTCCCCATAGACTTCATCCACCCCCTCCCCATAGACTTCATCCACCCCCTCCCCATAGACTTCATCCCCCCATCCCCATAGTCTTCACCCCCCCATCCCCATAGTCTTCATCCCCCCCATCCCCATAGTCTTCATCCCCCCCCTCCCCATAGACTTCATCCCCCCCATAGACTTCATCCCCCCCCATAGACTTCATCCCCCCCCCCCCCCCCCCCATAGATAAATCTGCCTTCATAAGAAGCCTCCAGATGTGCCCAGATATTGATATTACAAATGTCATATTGTATTGACGGTGTAAGATAATTTCAATTTTAGTCAGTGGTCACACCAAAAAGCAGTAATCCAATGTTTTGTTTTTTTTTGTGTTTTTTTTTTAACAATTACTATTTGTTTTGATTTTTAGCCCATTCACTACTTTAGTAATAACAAATAAACCGTGCTTTTAGGCGCTTCGAGTATAATGGGGTGAAGAACCTGTTTCTGTTAAGCAGCTCACACACGTGTAGGTACCTCCAAACCTTAACACAATAGCATGCAAAAAAGTGGGGTAATGAAAATGAGACAGAAAGGTCACAACAAACAGAACCCAGTGGAGCGCTAATTAAATGAACTAGACTCACCCTTTAAATAAAGGGATATGCCAATTGAGAGAATCTAAAAGGAAAAATATAAAATGGGAACAATGGTGCAGTATATCTGGACTGGATGATCTTAACAAAGAGCTGTATACATAACAAACTCACATGGTATAGAGCCAGGCAAAGATAGGCTCAGGTCATAAAAGCTGGGGTATTTTAAAGCAAATACCAGGCTTCTTCAATAGCTGAATGGTGGTCCTCAGAGAAAGGGAGAGAAAGGGAACAGTGGACCAGAGTCCTAGTGTATTATCCTCACCCAATATGTCAGAAAAACAAATACAAGTACTTGCTCACCTTTCAGAGAGCCAATGCAAACTGGGCTCTCAGTGTGATGGATATTGTGCCTTTAAGAGGGCACTACTCTTCTTTGTTAAGCAGGAAATTAGATGCAGGACGTAGGCTCATGTAGACAGTATAAAATTTATTGTAGTAAAACACTTACATAAAATATAAAATAAAAAGTCCCATAGAATATGGTGAGTCCTCGTCCGAGACGCGTTTCGCCTTATAGAAAGGCTTTTTCAATCGGTATCCTGCTCAAAAAATCCCGCCGGTTTAAATAGCCCAAACGTCTTTCCTATTGGTGCTTGTCGCCTTCCAAATCAGCCAATGGAAGGAGAGGTGTGCTCGTCATGTGTTGTGCATGTTCGTAATTGCGGAAGTGACGTATCGTGCTTACCGCAACGTCACTTCCGTTTTTCCCGTAGCCGCCATTTTGGTCATTGGCAGTTTGTACATTTATATGCCCATTGTTCAATGCGTAATGTAAACATAGAAACGGAGAATAAAAAAGAGAAAGGAGGAATCAAACATGATGTATTAACTTCATGGGCATTAGAAATTAAAATGAAGAGATGAAAAGGAAAATCGGAGAAGAGACAAAAAGGGTTCATTTCAAGATATATCATAAACGAAATTGTATATTTGCTTTCTTTTGAACAACAATATTTACTATATAGGGCAATTTACCTTGTTGTCCCCTTGTATCAGGTACATGAATATACATGAGTATAATTATTATCGTTTGAGCTCATTATACACCATCATACAACATAATAAGGGATGCGAAGCGACCAAATTTTTTCTTGAAAAGTCTGAACTTTTTCCACAGTCCCAGATTAACTTTATTTTGGAGGGAATAAATTGGATCCTCCACAACAATTATTTTTGGTTCAACGAGATATTCTATCTGCAGGTCTGCGGCACGGCGATGGGCACCAGGTTTGCACCCAGCTACGCCAATTTGTTCATGTCATACTGGGAACAGATTTTCATTTTTGGCGACAGTAGATGGGGTGCAGGCCTGGTGTCCTATCATCGCTATATTGACGACATCTTTTTTGTTTGGAAGGGCAGTAGCGAATCCCTAGATGTGTTTTTCTCACATATCGAGAGTAACGATTGGGGGATCAAACTCACCAGAAACAGCAGTAAAAATTCTGTTGAATTTCTTGACCTTAACATCTTTATTGAAAATGACACTATCAAGACTAGCACCTTTTTTAAAAAGGTTGATGTAAATAGTTACATCGAAGGTACTAGTTGTCATTACTCACCCTGGTTACTCAATGCACCAAAGGCGCAACTGCTGAGAATAAGACGAAATTGCACAGACCTTGCCATGTTTCATAAACAGGCTCAAAAAATCAAGACGGATTTCTCAGATAAGGGCTACAACAAACAACTATTAAACAGCGCTCATGAGGAGATAAGCCTTAGGGAGAGAGAAACCCTTCTGCAATATAAGGCAAAACCAACTACCTCTGCAGATAAAGAATTAGCCTTTATCTGTGACTTTAATGTACAGAGTAAACAAGTCAAAAAGGCAATCCACAAACACTGGCCAATTCTCAAAAACGATGAGACATTAAATATCCTGTTACCAGAACGGCCAAAAATCATATATAGGGGAGTATCCAATTTAAGAAATAGCCTTTCTAACAATAATTCGACCAGAACTAAAATTTCGAATCCCTTCAATGAATCTAAAGGCTTCTATGGATGCGGAGTCTGTGGGGCCTGCAAGAATACTAATAACCATAAGAGAACAGTTAGGGAATTTTCAGATCCTAATATACCTAATAAGAACTACAAGATAAAGGACGTTATCACCTGCTATACTAAAAGGGTTATTTACATGCTGAGGTGCCCATGTGGCCTCCTGTATATTGGGCGGACCATACGCCCTCTACAGGTGAGGATACAGGAGCATGTCAGAAATGTAAAAAATGGATTTGTGAAGCATAATGTATCACTCCATTTTAAAAACGTACACAATAGTGACCCAAAAGGTATGTCATTTATGGGTATTCAAAAAGTTGTCACAGATTGGAGGGGTGACGATTTGGTGAAAAAAAATGGGCAAGGCTGAGATGAAATGGATTTTTCAACTAGACACTCTACATCCTAGAGGTCTCAATTGTGATTTTGAACTTTGTCATTTTTTATAATTTCATTTTATTTTAGCTTAATTCGATGTTATTTTTCATAATTCCCTTTTTTATAATTCTATTTTTATTTACATATATTTTTTATTTTTATTTTATTTCATTTTTTCTTTTCTCTCAGCCTCTGCACATGTCTCCAACAAAATATCTGCAATTTAATTCATTTATGCAACAAATGGGCTGTGCACCCCTTTACAAACAACTAATATAATAAATATTCATTCTTAAACTTATGTACCCTATGTACAGGGCTAATGTGGTTAATTTCTATATATGGACCACATGAATCTGAGTTTATTTCTATATATGGACCACATGAATCTGAGTTTATTTTAGACTTTACAAATACAAAGATTTGATGTGTATCCCTTTAAGAACAAACGATAATAATTATACTCATGTATATTCATGTACCTGATACAAGGGGACAACAAGGTAAATTGCCCTATATAGTAAATATTGTTGTTCAAAAGAAAGCAAATATACAATTTCGTTTATGATATATCTTGAAATGAACCCTTTTTGTCTCTTCTCCGATTTTCCTTTTCATCTCTTCATTTTAATTTCTAATGCCCATGAAGTTAATACATCATGTTTGATTCCTCCTTTCTCTTTTTTATTCTCCGTTTCTATGTTTACATTACGCATTGAACAATGGGCATATAAATGTACAAACTGCCAATGACCAAAATGGCGGCTACGGGAAAAACGGAAGTGACGTTGCGGTAAGCACGATACGTCACTTCCGCAATTACGAACATGCACAACACATGACGAGCACACCTCTCCTTCCATTGGCTGATTTGGAAGGCGACAAGCACCAATAGGAAAGACGTTTGGGCTATTTAAACCGGCGGGATTTTTTGAGCAGGATACCGATTGAAAAAGCCTTTCTATAAGGCGAAACGCGTCTCGGACGAGGACTCACCATATTCTATGGGACTTTTTATTTTATATTTTATGTAAGTGTTTTACTACAATAAATTTTATACTGTCTACATGAGCCTACGTCCTGCATCTAATTTCCTGCTTAACAAAGAAGAGTAGTGCCCTCTTAAAGGCACAATATCCATCACACTGAGAGCCCAGTTTGCATTGGCTCTCTGAAAGGTGAGCAAGTACTTGTATTTGTTTTTCTGACATATTGGGTGAGGATAATACACTAGGACTCTGGTCCACTGTTCCCTTTCTCTCCCTTTCTCTGAGGACCACCATTCAGCTATTGAAGAAGCCTGGTATTTGCTTTAAAATACCCCAGCTTTTATGACCTGAGCCTATCTTTGCCTGGCTCTATACCATGTGAGTTTGTTATGTATACAGCTCTTTGTTAAGATCATCCAGTCCAGATATACTGCACCATTGTTCCCATTTTATATTTTTCCTTTTAGATTCTCTCAATTGGCATATCCCTTTATTTAAAGGGTGAGTCTAGTTCATTTAATTAGCGCTCCACTGGGTTCTGTTTGTTGTGACCTTTCTGTCTCATTTTCATTACCCCACTTTTTTGCATTCACTACTTTACAATGCATTAAATATTTGGTATCTCCTTAATATACCATTAGATTTAGACTATTCCTTTAATATACCATAACCCCATCAACCATTTACTACACATATTCAAAGTTAATAAAATATTAAATACGTTTTTATTACAAATGAAAATGCATTAGCATTCTTCTCTCCCATACTGTCCCCCTCCCCTTGTCCCATAATTACTTACCTGTCTTGTAGCGTTGGCCGGCAGCACAGGGCGCACCGCGGTAGTGGAACTTGAATTTCATGTTCCGGTTTCCGGCGGGACTGAAAGGAAGTGCGCACTCAGCTTGTGCACACTTCCTTTCAGTCCCGCCGGAAACCGGAACATGAAATTCAAGTTCCACTACCGCGGTGCGCCCTTTGCTGCCGGCCAACGCTGCAAGACAGGTAAGTAAAGCTTCATATTCGCTCCATAAGACGCACAGACATTTCCCCTCACTTTTGAGGGGAAAAAAAGTGCGTCTTATGGAGCGAAAAATACGGTAATCAATATTATTCACTTCCTCTGTCAGTGGTTTTAATGTTTGTGTTGCAGAATATGTTGTCGCCAAATAAACGCTAATGATAAATAATTGGATTATCTACCAAAATGCAACTGTTGTAATGTGATCAAACTCATCACTAGCAAAAGCTGTGAGAATTGAAAAAAAAACAAGAGTGAAAGTTCTACCGTTTGTCCAGTTTTGTCAACTTGGAACTTGAATCAGTCAGGGAAATTCCAACACAGTCAATATGAATATTTCGTAAAGATTTTGCGTTTATGAAAAACTCTAAATGTGACATGGCAGTGACAGAGCTGATTTAAGTAGAACGTTTTACTGGAAAATGTTCATAACAGGAAATAACTGGGCGCTAATGAGAAGTCAATAGAGGGTAATAAAAGAACAGTGAACGTCCCACTAGCGTTTGCATCAAGATCAAGAAAGATATGTGTTTCTGCTATAATAACGCTTAGCTACACTTCGTCATTTTCAGACATTTGTTTCTGGTTTCCTCGCTTGCTGAGCATTTCAATTATTTCCTAATACGTGAAAACAATGCTGTATGACTTTATTCTAAAACAAGTTGTGCTCTTTCTAGGGAAATAATGAACGTACGATGATAATAGTGAACAGTTTGTTTTTTACTTTGTTGTCTGTTTTAATGCATTAATACTGAGCTGGTAGAGACAGTAAATGTATGTGGGTGTCTGTATATGAAAAACAGACTTGAGAGGGAAAGTAGTTAAATTGCTTAATATGTTATAAAATACCGTATGGTTTAATTGCTAAGCGCCAAATTGCAATGTCCTGAAAAGCAGATTATAGCATTTAAGATACACTAGTCAAATGAAATCTTGAAATATTTTAGCCTACATTTTGCAGTTTGGTTTTCAATTTGCCACCATTCACTGTTTAATACGAGTCTACAGACAGTAGACAATACTACTACTACTTATCATTGGAACTGACAACTACATTAATGTGGTGTTAATGGGAGTTAGCCACATTTAGTTTTGCACCCAACATTGCCCTAAATCAGTAATAGCAGGGTTTAGAATTTTTAAGTTCCTGAACTCCATATCCCATCATGCTCAAGCACTTTTACATGTAGCTCACCGCATCGTTGTAACTAAGGCTAGCCGTCATTCTCCTCTGCACTGCCTGGCTCTTACTTAGCCATAGCTTGTCTTAGCAGGCCTTGTGTTCTAATATATTATTACATTATTATAAATTGAATCTCTTAAGCCTCAGCTTTTTTTTCAATTATGTGGAAGGGTAGGGTGTGAAATTTGAGAGATTAAGAAAAAAAACACAAAAAAATAAAAACAGACCATTCATTTTTCCTTACACTTAAGATTTCCAATTAACAGTTATTTCACACTACTTAATAAAATAAAACCACTCTGGAATAAGATGTGTTATTATGCTGGAGGATAAATTAGCTGTTTGTTCTACCTGAATAATTACAGATCAATTATTATGTTTTTTTTTTTTTTTTGAAGTGCTGAATTATTGCAATTTCGGAAAAAAACAGACCTTTGATTATTTAAAGAATAATTTGAATATAGGATCTCTGGCAGAAATTACATCACAGTAATTGTAAAGGTCTTATGGTAATATGAGAAATTATATTTCAGGGACTTTTTTATAGACTATTTAAAGTTAACACACAATAAAATACAATTAATAATGAAAAAGAAATGCATTTATTATTTTTAACATTTTTGATAGACAGATGGACGGACGGACGGATAGATAATTAGAAGGATGGACAGACAGATAGGTAATTAGAAGGATGGATAGACAGATATGTAGGTAGTCAGGCAGACAGACAGACAGATTTCTTTACCCACCATCCTGATAGCTGGCATCAAGGATAGATTAACATCAATCATTTTACACCAGTTAGCTTTCTGTCTATCTTTGAATACATTAAGGACATTTACAGAATGTAGTAAAATTAACTTAATTCAGAACTTTTCTTTGTGCCCGCAGGACTTGGATGTAGACTGGGATGATTTATGGGACCAGTTTGATGAGAGGAGATACCTTAATGCTCGAAGATGGAAACCTGGAGAGGACCCCTACAGACTGTACGCGTTTAACCAACGGGAGAGTGAAAGGATTCCCAGTAATCGTGCCATTAAGGACACCCGACATCTCAGGTTTTTTTCTCTCTTTTTTTCACATGGTCGCAATATGTTTATTTCACGTGTTAAGGTCAATGTAAAGTATTTATAAGTAAAACAGTATTACAGGTGATGTATTATAAACACTAGGAGTGCAGACATTTTTTAGAGTTTATGGCACCAATTTCCCAAAAAAACTTTCACAATGCCAGGTGATATAATCGTTTAATAAACAAAAATCTCCAGGTCTTCACCAAAGAAATGTCTTACTTCCCAGCCCCCTTCAGTTCCAACCATTTTACAATGTCCTACATCAGTTACAGGTACCTTGATGTCACACATATTGTAGGTTAATGATCGCTAGACTCGTGCACAATAAAAAAATTCAACTTGGCCAAACCATTTGTTCTGAAGACAGAACATTTTTTGGGACAATTAGTTTGCAGAAAAATATATACATAATTTAATATGACACATACATATATATTGCATTACAATTATAGGAGCATTTGCTTCACAGGTAACAATGTTAATTTATAAAAGTGCCAATTTCTATCTTTTTGAAAAATATAAAAACAGGACACACTCCACACTCAGCGAGCTAAAGTGCTCTTGGTCTGGAGTGTCCCTTTACATATGAAATCCACATTGAAATCACTTTTCATTCTCTCTTTAGAACATCAACGTGAGTGTGTTATAATAAGCTTAGCACTATAAACTATAGCACAGGTTTAATCAGCAGGTAGCCCCCAAGCTATCATTGTACTCCATTCCCATGATGCATTGCTAGTTGGATGAATACCTGTTGGCTATACCTTGTTCTTCAGGATAATGAAAAGCATTGAGGTAAGCTATACAAGACAGAGCTACTTGTTCGTTACCCGTAAGGTACAAAAAGAAACATTTGCAATGTATGTGAAAGAAGCATTTGTCTGGAAGCATATAAGGCAGCAGAGACTCTAAATAATCTTGGTAAATTGTCTTTTGATATTGTAATTTCCTCCTGTACACCTAAAATTAAAAAAAAGCCTTTCATTCCCTAGCTTACATCACGTGATACCATGTATATGAGTATAACTAACTGTGCAATGTTAGATAGGGCTCTGGAATTAGGGACATACGATAGGCAGGAATACAAAACCAAGAGAGTTCATCTGGACTCCCAAATATACCTATATAAAAAAAAAACAAGAGGGCTGAACTCATTACTCATACATGATAGGGCCAAATAATACAATACAAAGATCCAGCACACTTACACACTCGCTAAACTCCAGAACAAAGGTGGAAAATAACTGTCTCGGATCTGCTCTAACATGTTAATGTGTTTAGTAAACGATGTGTGGTAGTGGTCAGGCTGGGAACATAACTGTATTGGAGTATAGTCAACATAATTCACTTTTTAATGCATAAATTCATTGTGTCCGGACTCCGACAATAGAGCGTGTGGTTTTAGATCCTGCAGCTTAATCCCATCAGCCTCTCACAGCCGTATAGAAATCGTACTGTTTGCTTTCCAGAACATTGTCATAAAAAAAGCATTATCTTTATAGCAGTGACTCTTCGTCCGTCAAGGTTTTATAAAGAATTAGACTAAAAAAATTCTGTCAAGTTCACTTGAGAAACTGCCATAGTCAATCTGCTGACTGACAGAACAAACATCTAATATTCACTTAAGGTTTTATCCATTTTCTCTTAAAAAAAAAAAAAGCCAGATTTGCAGACTGAGGAATGAAGCGAAAAATGGAAAAGGGAGGAACTTGTTCTATTTTTTGTTCCGTTTGAGGAAGGGATTTGTTTGTGTGATTGACCCAATACTGACGCAACATTGCTCATTCTCTTGAATGATGAACTGTATAACGAAAATAACCCTCCATAATGTGTTCTACGATGAGAGAAGTTTGACCTTTACAATCACTGTGAAGGTCAAAGATGGTTGCTCGTGATTTTCAGCACTTGAGAGTCAATGTGATACTGGCACATTGTATAAAGTCAGTTAGATAAATGACTTGTACCTGGGGTCATATATACGGATCTAATGAATATCCAACAAGCCAATCTTTATGTTATAGTAGGACAGGCATGTACTTGGGTATCTCTTCTAAAATTCACTTAAATGTCTTTAAGTATATCCATTTATGCTTTATGTTTTTTTGGAGGGACATTTAGGGCATATATATATATATATATATATATATATATATAACCCACAAGTATCTATGAATAAAATATTAACAAATGGGAGGAAGGAAGGCTCTTTCGGGGCATATCGATACACTAATTGCAGCCATACATGTTCGAATTCTGGTGGCATTCTCAAATCTACATTTCCAAAACGACTACCAGGTTCCTTAAGTTCACGTGAGCAGACATTTGGACTTATGATATCGCTCCACCTAATATTTCTGCAAAGAATGTGTCAACAAAAGAAAAGTAAAATATTGTTAGCTTATAAAATGTTTTACGTTTGTGGCATTCACAGACAAGAAGATGTACTCTTTTTATTTTTGAGTATAGACTTTTTCTCATGTATTGCATAAATGGTTGGAATATTTGTATTATTATTTTTATTATTATTATTATTATTATTTTACCAAGAAGCAAATGAAAAGTAAGGAGTTAAAAATATCTGTAAAAATCTAGAGTAAACACAGGTAGCTTTTGTGTGTTTTTTAATAATGTAAATTTCTCCCAGGTGACAAGTCCACTTCAAACTCCATTTGCCTCTTATTCTTCTTTTCCAAATCATCACAGTATTCATTTAGAGGCTTTCAGTCATTAGAAAGAAGAACATTTATAGACAAGCTATTTAAAACTAAATTGAGAAGTGTGGCAAAAGTCTGTTTTTTTTCCTTCCTTTTATCATCGAATGAATGCAAAGTGAGGATGTAATTATTTTTTAGATTTATTGACTAATTACATATTTTGTGAATGCACACCTGCCATAGACATGAGAAGGCAAGGGAACTCAATGAAATCACCAGGAGACAGATAAGGACCTAGCCTTGGAGATAAGAGCCATCTGCGTTAGTGTTTGTTCGTTGCTGGGTGTTCATTCGGTACTTTATAGAAGATTCACAAGATGTTGGTGTCTGAAGCAGATACATTTGTAATTATGAAGTTGGTTATATTTCTTCAAAATAATGTTAGGATGTGAGACTAACTGTATACAAGTTTCTCTATTGTTTATCGGTTACCCACTGCACCATTGGGTATTTCCTCTAGCACAGCTATTTAGGGCAGGAATAACCAATTCATTATCTTAGGTATAAGGTTCCTCCTAAATCTCTGCAGTCTTGTTCCCTGTCCTCCAGCTGTTAGGCTGGAGATTGTAATTTAAAAAAAAAAAAAAAATGCATCTGCTATTAGGTTATCATTATGGAAGTCAGATGTGGTCTGGGACTCCCTGGGTTTAATGTCATTGCGTTAGGATTAGTACACCTGTGAGCAGCTTGAAAAATAATGTGCCGTCTCTGAACTGCGTCATAAGGAGGTCCATGTCTTCTTGCCTGCATTATTCTGATATTACCCTCCCATTATGTTAAGGACTCTTTTTGTTTTAAGTATATACCTTTCTATGTGTTTTTACCGTGTGCTGTTTTAGCTATATTTTATTACTTTTGTTTGTAACATTTCTGTCCATTTTTAGCATATAGTTTTACTTGGCTTATCTGGTGCTACATGGTTCTCTGTTTTTGTTTTTGGGTGTCTTGAGTGAACACTATATTCTGAGATCAGCCTCCCTTTAAATTTTTTATTCATTTTTTTTTTTTATAAAATATTTTTAATTAGAAATAACTACAATATACTCTTAACACAAACAGATTAACAGATTAGTAGAAGAACCTTTTTCACTAAGTTTACCGATATGAAAAATGCCAGTACCTCCCCCTGACTGACGGCAGACTTGGCCCTTTATATTACAAACACTCTATCAACTGAGGAGCCATTGACTCCTTCCAGCTAACACTATGAATTTATTTTCAGTTATAACGTTGTGAGTCGATAGTCGTCTGTATGCCTGTATTAATGTACTTAGTGTTTCTCACATTTACTATTACTCTGCATTCTTTGTTTTCTTTTTAATTGTCATGAAACCGTTGTCTTCTCACTTTATCACTTTACTCCAAGGTTAGGCAAGCCCCAGATATTGTGGACAACATCTCCCTTGATGCTTTGCCAGCATTAAGAGAATTATGGGAGACGTAGTCCACTTCATCGGAAGCTTCGAAGGTTGCCTACCCCTCCTTTAATCTAATGGTTCATTTAGTTGGAGCCAGTGCTTAAGACTGTTCTTTCTGTGTGTTATTTAAACTTTTCTTATTGTGGAAACTTTTATTCCGTGCATTGAATGTACAAGTTATGATGTCCTCATTTATCTTGTCTTGTAAAGGTACTACATATTGAATTTTACTTGCAGCACCCTGGGATTACTTCATCCTTTGTCAGTTCCACTAACTGCTCTTTCATCAGATTATTTTCCCATCTTGTTATTGTTGCAGATCCTTACAGCTTTCTCCCTGCTTTAAGCCGCAATCTTTATATTTTGTACCCATTGTTGTTCGTGAAAGTATTTTCAGCCAAACAGAACTAATGTTCCAGCTCTATTAAGGATGATTTTCTACCAATCTTTAACTCTTTGGGTGGTAGAGGAGTTACTGTAGCCATATGTTGGTCTGTGTTTAAAAGGCACGGAGAGGAGTAAAAGAAGCAGATGGGAAGTCAAAGGTGAAATTGTCAGAACTGTTAGAAGAAATGTTATTTGATCGACAGACGAACAAATGTACAGACAGAAACAACTGAGTAAAACTAATCCAACGACAAGAAGAAAATAAAATCGCTCTATTTCTAAATATTTTACACTTGAATTAAGAAATTATTTTTTGGCTCCAGAAGCAATTGGATTTCACCCTTCGTCTACATCATCTACTTAAATTACAGATATTACCCTGTGTGATTGTGCTAAGGGGAACATATTTTAAAACCGACCCTACTGACAGAGGAGACTGACAAAGTTACCTGCAAATTTACCTTCAAGAAAAATCGCTTATAAAAGAAAATATATCATAAAAAAACAAGGAAATCTTGGCTTACCTTTTTTTTTCTAAAAGTGCATTGATACACAGTAAGTTTCCTTGCCAACAAGGTCTTGACCTTGTGCAGTAATTGAAAGAGTTTGAAAATGAAGTCCAAGGTGGGACAGAAGGTTACCGAAACTCAGCAACGGGTCATTACTGCTTCTAATTGAAATAATGAATGGGTATCTCACTATATTGTGATTTTTTTTTTTTTTTTTAAACCTTGTCTGTCTGAATAACACTGCTGTGTACGGAGATTATATAGTTCAAAACAGTGTTGCTAACCCTTCATTCCCAATTCCATGTGTACCCAGGCTGCAAACTAAATGAATATTAGCCCATTAAGCATAGCTTACCTGCCCCTTCACTGCAGCTCTGTGCTTTACTTGGTTGGAGAGACACATTTCTCTGCCAAGTATCTGGTCCGTTCCCATTTCTGTAGCCGCACAGTAAAAGCAGGCCACAGTTTATTCTCTCTTACTGTACAAGAGCTGATATGGCTCAAAATGCATTGGCTGCTTTTTTGCTAGTTATATCAGGTAACATACTGAAATACAATGTTATAGTTCTATCCCTAGTATGCATCGTCTTGGACAACACCCAACTGTATGTTCTGCCACATTTAACCAAGAAAACCCCAAACTTCTTTTAACGTACCATTATTCTCTGTTTCTCCTAACTGTCCATGGCTGCACCGGTTTTCCCACTGTTGTGTTTCTGGTTTCAGCTTAAAAAACACAAACAAAAAATGTCCTGGCAATTAAGAGGGTTATGGGATAAATTATAAACATCCAATCAGGTAAAGGAGGTTAGATGCATTCTGGGAAATAGTGTGTTCTATGTACAAGGAATTTGCTGGAGTAATGGCAAATGTCTTATTAAAAATACCTTAAACACATCAGACCATTTAAAATACAATGTTAAAACAACATATAGATGGGTTTTCGATGGTCTAGTGATTGGTGTTACAAACTGCTTTAATAGTTATCTTCTTAAACGTGCTGTAATTAGTATATTCAGAGGGCCATCTTTCAGAATTCAGAAGGAATTGCATCAGTTACTTAAGTGATAAAGTGCTTTAATTTATTGAAGAACAAACTACAAAGTCACCTACGCCTCCCGGCTGTCCCATTATCAGTGTTTCACACCCAGTACTCTCTAATCGAACTCATTCTTCATGACACAGAGGGAGGAGGGTTCACTAGAGATTAGCAAGTACTACAGCTAAGGGTACGAGCGATTGTGTAGAGCGTTTGGATGTACAATGTTAGTCTCCATTCATCCTTCATTTGACTTCTTGATATTCTGGTGTCTAATTTAGTTACATGTAGAGGTTACATCTGCACCCCATTTATCATGTCAGTGGTTGAGAACTTGCAAGAACAGTTCTTAGAGTATTGATGTTTTTTATTACTCTGCAGAATCAGGAACAATCTAACAGCACAACTCCTAGTTAATCTTTTCAAATTATTTTTATTTATCATTTTTTTTATAAACACACAACCAAACAATATTTTAACTACTAAACAAATGAATATGTTCGATCTGTCTGTGTTAGGGGATGACTGTGTGCTTTCACTTTTTCTCATCATCTAGTATTACAATTTTTATATATTTAAATAGCCCATTAATCTGTCCCTTTATTTACCGAGAATTTGCATAAACTCTTCCCTTTCTCTTTTGTTTACTGTCCTCTGACATTTTGGGACAGATCTGTCTGGAACATTTTGGTTCATAAAGAGCCCATTTCTGCTTCTGAATATAAATGTTGTAGATAGTGAAATAGTTATGCCATTAGTGCTGAGATTGTAAACAAAATATATGTTACTCCCCCCCACTGATGCTCTAGTTATCAGTCTATAACATGTAGTTAGTCATCCAAATAGAATATATTGTGGCAAGAACTTACAAGTTTTCTTCTGTTAATAAAAATGGAATTTGTGTAATTTGATAAAACAATAAAAAACATAGGGCCTATGCTCATTAATGCACACAAAACATTGGCACAATGTGCTCCAGCTGATGGCGAGATACAAATGTGCGTTGCAAGAAGCCCGTTATAATTTGTAGCTTAGAGCGAGCTGTAGGGACATTCTGTCAATAACAATATACAGCTTTGGTCTATTGTTATCTCTTGTTGTGCTATTTGATTACTTTACCTCTCGTACGGCTATTGATTAGATAGAGCAGGAAGTAAGAGCTATTTTAAAAGCTATTTTCGAGCACCCTAGCTGTTTAGTGCATTCCTGATATAGAGTGTATTTTCCTGATTTATGGATGGATCCTTTTGATATGCAAATGGTATAGTTTCTCTCTGTAGCAACACATGTGAGCAAAAAAATGTTTTATATTGAACTGGGTTGTGATGTCATTTGCTAAATCTTTAACATAAATCTAAATCAAAATATGAAAATTTTCACATGAAAAAAAATGAACCCAAGTTATAGGTGATTTTGAATGTATTAGTGAACGGCATTAAAGTTATGTTACTTGGTTACACGGAAGTGAGAGGAGCCTGATGAGAGCAGGTTACAAGTAAAGCTCACTGTTAGAGTATCAGAATGTCTTTGGGAATTTTTTTTTACATGTACCATAGATGGGTCTCACACTGCAACGCATATACATCTTACCTACCACACATCTGGTGTCATCGGAACATTACACCTGTGTAATGAGAACTGTGGGGATCTCAGTCTTCCAGGATTGCATTCTACAGCCAGGACACAGTATAACGTATATTTATATAGTCCCATTGATCATGGTTTTTCCCATGGCCATTTTCAAAGTCCCTGAACATCTAGGGACACGACAAATAAAGTATGTATTTAATAATCAGTTTAAGTTAATTATCACATCTAGTCCTTAGAGAAAGACAAGATATTACAAGTATTAACTGACCCCTCGGAATTACAAGGGTTAAATATTGCATGTCATTGCAAGCACCCTTTTCTCTTAAGACGTGAAGCTTCATCTACTAGTAAATGGAAAAGGCAAAGGTCGCTACAGCAAAAATAAGCTCCTGTGATTATACTCATTACACTCAGACCTCAGTGTCCATTACAAGCTAATCAGAGAGCTGCCACAAAAACCCTGGTACATAATTTGACATTTGTTTTATGAACGTGCCGATTTATGTTAATAAGACACGACTGGCTGTTGTACACGAGCTTCCATTATTTAAATACAATGTGCTATTTATGCATGTGCAACATTTGCAAACAGAAATTCAAATAAATGAATAAATAGAAAATAAAAACATTTAAAGTTTCTCCCTTGCAGGCTCCCTTCTTTCATTAGAGGGCCAGCAAACGGGCGAATATCCGTCAGGACACTACCATACAGAGGTTGTGAACTGCATTCTTCTGTAGATTAAATAGCGCTGATGTGCTGGTATGTTTTTTTGCTCAGTTCTTGACACCGGCCAGGAAATGTGCAGTGTTTTTACTAGCCAGGCACGGAGTGGATCCATGCTTGGAGTGGTGGCTTGCAATCTCAATGGCCTGGATTGACCTATTGGGAAATGTCTTGGTTGACTGAAGTATCTGAGGCTGATCAGCTGCCAGACTAGAATGAGTTTGTATGATGTTCGTTGAGAAGTTTGCAAGTTACCACAGGGTGAGATAAGACATGACAGTCATAACATGTGTCATACGTACAAAAAAACAATGTCCGGGCACTCACAGCTCTATTTCCAAAGGCAGATGTTTCTCAGAGCAGATGGAAACATTTCGGCTCACATCTTGGGCCTTTCTCAAGCCATACTAAAAGGTTCATGATGTGACCTGAAATGGTGCCCTCTGCTCTAATAAAATATCTGCCTTTGGAAACAGACCTCTGAGTGTCGTACATTTGTTTTTTGTACGTATGACCTGCAATAGAGTTTGTAGCCTCCAGTCCGTGAGGCATCTCAGCAACTCACTTTGGCTTAACTGTGTGCAGTGTCCTTCTTTTGTAAAAGGCCATAACACATGTGGCTGTTATTGGTGACAGTCATGGTGTGTGTAAATTCTCCATCATGCTGTGCAGTTCATATCGACAGAGAATACCGAATTATATGATGTAATTAATGGCATCTATTACTGTCTTCGTCTGTCGAATCCACATAACACTTGTTTGAGTAGGCTATTCACACAGAGATTAATTAATTATTACCAATTGTCCACTAATTAATACTGATATCCTCCTATATAAACTGTGAAAGATACACTGAGCACTTAATACTCATATTACCCTATATTTCCAACTTTCCTGTTGTGGGAATACCTCAGTATTCTAGGGACAGTATGCCCCAGCAACCTAACTGTATAATTTCCCTTTCCGATTCACAACTTTTTTTTACCTATATAAGTACATGCACAGTAAGGTGCAACTAATCTATAACTAACACAGTAAGGTGCAACTAATCTATAGCTAACCAGGCTTCCGGTGGTGGCTCTGTCTCCCCCAAACAGATCTTACTGCTGCTCCACAAGTCTATCCTGGGTTATATGAGCTATGATATCCAAATATTTTATTTGCCTAAGAGAAACACTTCTCTGTGTATGGCCTCCTAAACCTACAGCAAGTATAACAATTTCTTTTTACCTCTTATCGGAACATGAGAACAAAAATTCCAAGATAGCTTAGCTAGGTTCTAAATTAATTCTTCTGGAAACAAGTCGCCATGGTATCTACATTAAGTATATCTACAGTAATAGCTTTCACAACTATGTAGAAATGTTGTGTAACATGCCAAGGATAAGAAAAAGTATGTTCTTGAAAGCTTGCACTCTAAATCTATTTTGCTGGTAAAGGTATCATGTTGATACTTTCTGCATCTAGTGATTCTATTGTTAACAAAGAAAAACACTTTAAGGCTACAGTTCTGTTTGTCTTTTTATTTTTTAGGTAGGATGCTTTGCAGTAATTCTGTCACTACATTCTTGATTGAAACATTAACTAATGTGTCATGCAAATCATGGCGCGACTCCCGAGAGGAATAGGTTACAATGAAATAAAAACAGACGGTATGAGATTTCTCTTTATATCGAGAATCTCATCCATCAAACAGTCACACTCAGTAAGCAGACGCGAGAGAAATGCCCCAGCATTGGGTAAGCACTCTGCTTCATTTTATCTCCAACACCTTGCCTAGAATATATAAAACAAATTCAAGGTGCATCGAAAATAAAACGTCTATTGATATGTAGCATGTAAAATGCAAGACTGAAGGTTTAAATACTACATTTAATTGTATTATTTTATTTGGGATTATAACATTAAAACAATGTTAATCTTATACTATCACCTACCAAAAAGAATTTCATATTAAACACTCCAAATATCTAAAACATTTTATGTTTGAAGAGTGTCATTTTACTTTTTTGATTTTTTTTTACAAAAATCGCAAATTCAGCAGAAATTGGAATTTTTATAAATTAACCTTGTTACACCCCTCCTCCCCCGGCTTTCAATCAGACAGCCCGTCCTGTTACTTCCTGGTTTGTTAAGTTCAGTGGAGCTAAGCTCAAGAGGCAGCAATTGCCCAGAGCACCTGCCTTACAAAGACTTCTCATTGAGCTGCATTGGGAAATCTGTGATTGGACAGTGATAGAATGTCTGGGTGGGGTTAGAAGTTGAGGGCTTGCAAAGGCAGCAGACCACATCTGCTGTTAGAAAATATAGCAATATATGCACATTGTCATTGGGGTGTATCTACTAAATTGTTAATAACATAAAATGCTTCCATTACAGTGTCCCTTTAATCAAACATTGCAAAATTCCACTTTCTGCCTCCACCACTCCAATGCTAGTGTCAAGTTCAAGTAGGATCATTATGGAGCCAGACAGCCAGTGGTTAGTGAGTCCTATAAGGTAAGTAAAGTTAGGGTAGTCCGACAATATGTGATAGGTAACCCTAACGTTTATTATAATTCTAACAGTATTTATCTTGAATCACCTTGCGAAGCAGCCAGTTTCAGCTACTGTGCATATGGGTTCTCAAGAAATGTTGTGACTGATTTAACTAGGTAATCCACGTGAACACAACATCAGAATTCTCTTTTCATTGAAATACATTTTTCCAAAAGGCTCTGGCCACTCAAGATCACATGGATGGATTGTACATTTTATTGCACGACTATTTATTTATTTATTTATTTATTGCTGGTATTTATGAAGCGCCAACATATTCCGCAGCGCTGTACAATTAGTGGAGAACATACAATATACACACACAAATACAAAAGGTAGAGAGGACCCTGCCCGTAAGCTGAAATCTTGCCATTCAAAGCTCTTTTATACAAAGTGCATAGGTAGATAGCCCAAGAGCTTACAATCTAAAGGATACAGTGGGGATTTGAGAGGTAGCAGGGGAAATTTGGAAGTGATGGCTAAAGAAACAGAGAGTTGCAGCTATTGGTAGAATATAGAGGGAATGAAGAGGTAAATGAGTGAGAATTTTAAAAAGCTGGAGGAACATGCTATACATTTAGGGGGAACCTGGGTGGGTGGGAGGAGGGGCGGGAAGGTGGGTTGAGCCGGGTAGAATTGTAGAGACTTGCAGTAGGGATGGTATTGAAAATGGGCCTAGGGAGGGAGTAGAGAAACAGTTATATCAAGGTATTTACTGCTAGGGGAGGTAAGCATGGGGGGAGGAGTGGGAGGGGACAAGAAACAGGTGGTTTACAATTTAGAATTTTGCCAATCAAATCCCAACAGCCAGATTATTAATTAATGCATGCAGTTGCAAGTACAAGATACTACAGTAGTACACTATAGATAACAATGAAAACATTATTATAATGAAGTAATCTAGTGGCAAAGGTGAAAGAAATCTTCACTACAAGTGTTGCCCTCCATTTTTCACTATACATTAACCTACATATCAGCTACAAAACAGCATATCAACTACAAAACAGCATTAATGGAACCCTCCCACCCCCATAACTAATTAATCTAATTTATGGCTTTCTTCTTTGTTGTGCTACAGCGTGAGGAAAGATCAGTTGGATGGACGTGGTAGGCTGAGAGTGTCCACTGATGCTCTTCAATGGGAGCACATTGAAAGAAACTTTAGCACTGCCTCTATAAAAGCTTAACTGAGCTCAAAGAAACACTATAGGCACCCAGACCACTTAATCTCAATGAAGTGGTCTGGGTGCCATGCCCCCACCACATTTCTATGATATAGTGAAGCACTACAATAAATCCAGTAAGCTAGTAGTAAAATATAGACCTATACTCACTCACATGTTTTAGAGCCTAAACCTGGCTCTGGTATTTATAGAAACTGTGCCCATATGGTGATGACACTGACCCTGAGCACTGAACCAGACAGGACAATAGGACATTTTTAATATTGTTTTACTACTACATATTATATAGCTTTTATTTAGATTTGGATTTTTTTTTTTAAAAGCAATAAAACTCATTTAAATTTCCAATTACTTTGCAGTGGCTCGATCCATCCACAAAAGTGATTTCTTTGGAACAATGCAAACATATAACCATATGATGGAATGCATTGAGAAAAGGTATTGACAATAAGAAAACGAGAACTCCTTCTTATTCCTGTCTACAATCCTGCATTGCCATTTATTTCGATCAGCCATTCAGATATTTCTATGCATTTTCTACAGCGTGGAGCCAAAAATAAGTCTTAGCTCAGGATTACTGAGAGAAATAACATATTTTATTAGAGGTTGAAACATGCACAGTATGTCACAAAAAAAATCAATTTTAATCCATGTTATTAGTTTATATAAAATGCAGCTAATTCCTAGAGAGAGTTATAATTAAAAACAAAAAAGAACATAAGTAAAAAGACGCAGCCACGATTGAACCTCTCCACTTTACAATTCTATGGAGACATAGAAATAAGTCAATGTGACCTTTAAAATAGGCTAATTTAGTCAAAGAACAGATGGAACTCTAATCAAGCAAAATGATTTTTTTCTTAGTTTAATGTGTATTTGTTCTCCTTGACTGCTGGTGTCTGAATTGCTTAATTTTTCTCTGAGACCTTTGTAAAAGTGGTCTGTTGTGAGCAATATGCATGCAGTTAATATTTTATAAACAGAGGTTACAGTAACACTGTTTTACATTCGGCTGGAAGGACTTGGCATGCTAATAGAGGCACTGCCCTTGGGAACGTCTCTTGTTGTTGGATAGAGGTAAATTCAGAGGTAGAAGAGGTTCAACTTTGTAATCAGGCCAAGAACCCAAAATAATGGGGCTGTGCTAATAATTAATCTGAAATGCAATTTGAGGACTCCCATATTTCAGAATGGCCTCTACAGGGGTATTGAAGGACGTCAGCTGAGTTCAGCGACAGAGGGTAAACCAATTCTGAACAAACAGTGCTCAATCTGTAAATAATCTATGGATCGGAAAGCCAGAACTGAGGACTCAAAGTGGTTCAATAAAAACTCCAAAATGTGTAACCAAATCAATCATTGTTAATAGGTGTTCCAATGACCCAACTTAACTTTCATTTTATCGACCTCAGAAAGCTAAATGTTACAGCACGGGCGTGCAGGATGCAGGTCCCGGACTAATTGTTTCCTTTTGAAAACTGTGAAAAGTGACAATATTTAAATGTTTTTTGCAACGAGAATATTGATTTTCTCTTAAAACAAACAAATGCTATAAAAAAAGAAAAAAATTACGTGACGGATTTCAGAGGCTTCTTGTTGGTGGGATATCTAACTAGATGTAAACGGGGAAGGAAAACGTTAAGAATTTCCCATTCCAAGCAGTTGTATAAATTTACACTACTCATTGATGAAAATACTTTGCAACAGAATGATTTAAAAACATCACATCTGGTAAGAGAGGCAAGTTCCAGCTTCATAGTTAGAAGCATTTAACCTTGTCCTTACATAAAAATAAATAAATAAACCCAATTAATATAGAGCTCATTTAATCAAGAGATCATTTTAAAAGACTTTGGGAACAGTTTAAATATTCTTCTTCAAACCTGAAATCGCCTAAAGAACCATCAACCACCATACATAATGTTCTGACTGTCATCACATGAAATTTAATATGATTAATAACACATTTTCCGAGTAGGTAGCATAGCCACTAAGATACACCATATCAAAAACTAATCTACTAAAAGTAAAAAATAAAGAAATAAAAGTCTGAATTAATCAAAAAGTGGTACATTTTCTTTCTTTTTAGGGGCTTAATGTTAGTGTTTAGTCGTTGAGCAAAATATATACAGAAAAAAAAATTGCTTCTAAAAAGAAAAAAAAAACCACTAGCATATTTGCAGGGAAAACCAAAAACCTCTGAAGGGACACTCCCGGCTCCCACACATCTGGTACAATCTGTGCGTTTCTCAATCTTCTTTATTTTCTATTTTTTTTTTATTCGGATAAGATGTCATAACTTAGTTTTACGGGAATTGTGGTTTAGCTATTAGTCTTCTGTAGCAGGGAACTGACTATTGAATGACAATTTCCAAAAATGAGCGCCGTGTCCATAATGCACTAATTATGAGGAAAAACTCCAAATACATTGTAAGCGTCCGTCACTTCCTGGTTTGGTGAGATCCCGTTGCCAATGCTGCACAGGTTTTACAAGGAACACAAGAGCTTTCAATTTTAGTATCTTATCATATTATTTTAATGTATTTTTTTTTTTTTTGCTTAAGGGTAAAGCACTGTCTATTTGTGGAAAGGAATTGATCATACCCAGTCTACTGTGTCCCTTTAAACCAATAATCTGTTAGAAATAATTCTCTGATTACCTAGCGTTTTTTTGTTGAGTGGATGCTATAAATTATAAAGAAATACTGTCTAATTCCTTCTGGCAAAAATAAAACCAGCAGCTGGGGGAAATATGATGAGTCATTTTTGCTCATGTTTTGATATCTCTTATTTTAAGATCTTTAATTCATGCTTCCTAAGATTTTGTCAGGTTTAATGGGCACATGGAAGACATTAGTGTAGATCAGTAAAGTTAAATGCAAAAGCAATAAAGAGAGCGATGTGGATAGTGTGTATAATTAAACAATACAATGGTTGGACTTAATGCAAAGAGACCCCAGACAGATGACAGCAATTACATTGGTTAGTCGAAGCTGAGGTCGGGGAAGCCAAAGGTACACATAAAAAATAATTACAGCCCAAAAGAATCACATGAGAAATGTTTCTAATTTCTTTTTTTCTTTTCAATTCAAAAAGGTAACTGTTAACTACATGAATAAACACTATAAGGAAGTAATTGTATTGTTGTTACTATAAACTATTTTTTTTGTTTTGTGTGTACTATTTTTGTACATTTGTTGTATGTATCTCCATATACAATTTGTCTTGTATGTATCCAATATAAATATAATAAATTCAATAAATATAATAAATAAAATTAAACTAAAAGTACTGCATAAATTGATGTAAAAATATAAAACCTTTAATAAAAAAAATTTGAAATTTGAAATTTGAAAATAAAAAAATAATAATAATAATTATAGCCATGTTAGGTTACAGAGAACAGGAGAAATGTAGAACAAATCGGGATACGGATAGCAAGAATAATCTATATCAAGGCACATGCTCGAGAGCTAGAAACCACCGAATTTTGTTTATTAGTGAACAATTTGATTGTCATCCAGTGTACACATTTAGGTTGATCACATTCGGTACATGTTCACTGAAGGCATCCATTTACACACAATGTTGTGACTGCAATATTATCCTTAGACCTCTAGTGGTGCTGGAGGCTTCTGTACTATTTATTTTAGAGTTATTTTGTGTTCCTTGTAGGGCTGACTGTATCCCAATTCTGTTTTATAGATACTTTGTATATCAGAACTGAGGAAGGTCCATCAGAAAGCCGTGTATATCATTAACTATGTGCTATGTGTCTCACTAGTCGGAGTATTTTGCACTGTTTTTGATACATGCAATATATAGATATATAATATATAAATTTAGTTCAAGGGATGCATGCCAGGAGATAAAAGTTTAAAACTAACCTAAAGCTGTCATACTGAAGACATTAGTTGACACTGCATCAACATTGCTGTTTGGGATGTAAATTTGGTGTAAGCATTTATATATGATACATGTTACATGTACAATTATACTTACCTACGTCCTGCATAATATTGGGAACAGTTGGTATGGGTAATTACTAGATTAAGCTCTTTAAAATGTATTGAAATGTATTGAAACATATATTGCAGTGACTTTTTAAATTCCTAATAAAATAACCACTTTAGGAGAATGCCATTTCACCATTATCAACAGGCACAATATGTGTTACAATAAACATCACACCCCATTTCTGCCACCAGTAGCCATCAACGGTGACCTGCATTTCAGTGGATAGGGGCTCTTGTGTGGTTTTCACAATGTCTAACAAATGCTGTTAAATAAATACATTAAATAATAAAGTAATGACTTGGTTAAATAAATAACTGCTATTGTTCTTCAGACTAGGTACTCTGGTGTAAAGTATTTTAGTTCCTTATCCTCTACAGTTGCAGTTTCATGTGGTTTGATAAAAGAAGTGAATTATGTTCGCTCATTGACTTTTGCATCATATTTGTGACAAGTTATAATAACTTGTGCAGAGGTTCATTAGTCTTCAGACAATATTTGTCTTCCAAACTGTCAGCTGTCTAAATGTTTCACATTTCTTACTCAACACTGTTTGTTTTGTTCTTTCTTTTTCACCACCAGCAGGTCATTGCCTAGATGTCCTCTTGGGTGGTGGCCCACTCATTATGCACATAAGAAAAATAATGGTCTAGAAAAACACAGCTTCTACTAACATCAGCAATCTGTCATACATGACACCCTACCAAACTATTCCAAAGATATAAAAAAAAAACATATACATATATATGTGGATATACAAAACACATAAGCCAGCTAGGGGAAGGCTTTAAAACCCTTATTTAACATTCCTCAAAATGCATATATTGGATTTAACAGTTTCTGCCAATAAAATATCGGAGCTTATCTGGATTTCTCTTTTTAATCTGTGTAAATACTTCACACATACATTTCATATGGATGTAGCATTCGGGAATGGGTAATGACAGCTTTTATCATAGTATCCCTTTGTAACGGCACCCCGGGCATAAAAGGGGTAAACCGCCATTTAGAAGATCTGTGCCTTCCAGAGATCAGGCACAGCTACTGCAGAACACCAAACTCCCGAACTGAATACAAGGGAATGCTCCAAACTCCCGAACTGCATACAAAATAGTACTCCAAACTCCCAAACCGGAACCTCACGAATAGCTGCTAGCAGACGAACAGGAAAAGCACCCAAGCGGCTTACACTCCTTGCAATCAGTCTCTAACAGCATATAGTAAATCCCCCCAAAGACGAGACAGAGCTCCGTGTTGAGGGTCAAGCAGTGATCTGTTTTATTCAGGGCTACCTGCCCAGTATTTATGCAGGTCTCCCACCTGGTGGACACTCCCCTAGGGGACCAGATGGAAGACTGTAACACAGACAGACATATATCACATTTCAGACACACAGAAATAAAACATCACCACAATGCATCCTGATTCCCCTCCCTCTATCCTGGAGATAATTGGGAAGTAATCCAGTTATCTCCCAGGACAGAGGTAAAACTCCATTATACACGTGGGGACACAAAGACAGTAAAATACTTTAAAATACACCAAGTTACTTTTACTACATAAAATCCATACATGTCATATATATCCCCAGACAGCTGGGATCTGAGCGCACATTACTACCGAATAGCGCTCAGATCCTATACACACAGTTCAATTGCCATGGAGCCGAAGTCTTTAATTACACGAATAGGCTCCATGGCATAGCTATCTGGCTTAAATGCATTCACCTAGCAAAAGTCCCGATTCATCCGGCGTTTGACTAAAATATCACGAATAGTAGCAAGGAGGCTAACGGCTCAGCAGTGTTCGCACAAATAAGTGTCCATTTCCAGTTCCATAGTTTGGGCGCTGAACACCGCTGGCCGTTCACGCGTTTAAAATGGCCGCCGCCACGTGTTCGGCAAACGAACAAAGGCCACGCAGTATTCGTCAATTAAGCTGCGTTTAACCGCAGCTTCTGGGAGGTAAATTGCCAACACACTCCAGCTAGGTGGTCCAGTCATTCGTGCGTTAGTTCGGTAGGTTGAATCTACTGACCGCCGGGCAGAAAGGCACAAACAAGCCTTTTCTGCAGGGGAAAGGAGAGCTTTTAAACATGGGGCCATAGTCCAGAGGCAACAGGTGGGCAACCAGGCTCCTCCAATGCAATATGGCGAGACTGGTCTCATCACACCCTCCAATATTTTTCAGGGAAAGAGAGGGGGGAGGGATAAAATAATTTCATCCAGTGTATCATTTTAACTTTGTTCTGGTGTCTTAGTCCAGTATTGAAAGCTTCTAGATGTTATTCTTTCAAGATTTACCAAAGTAAAAGAGTTTCACATTCTATAACTTTTATTAATGGGATAAAGTGCGTGTGGGACACTCAAACAAAAATGACCAATATCGATTGGCTGTGCAGTAGATAAAGTTATTGTTCTAATGGACAACTAATGATTGAAGAAACTAAAACCTCAGCACTCAGGAAAGCAAGTAATGGCTTGAGAAAGATACTTAGTGTGATGACCGAATAAACCACCAGTTCGGCAGTAGTGCCGAAGTGCCAAATGGCTGAAGTGACGAAGTTCCGAAGTTCCGAGGTGTCAAAGTGCCGAAGTTCCGAAGCACCGTATTGCCTAAGTACTAATATACTTACCCAGTGAAAGAAGAAGAAGAATGTTACATTGTATACAATTTTAAATAAAAAGTATACAAACATAGCCAGGATTCAGCTGTAAGCGTTTGCAACACTTACAACAATCAAGTAATACACATTCATATACAATTGGTGGATTAAGTAACCAATCAGAGTGTTATGAGTCAAATTACACAGCGTGGGAAAATTCCAAAGAACTTTCCCACACTGTATAAATGACACAGAGCACTCTGATTGGTAGATTTTAAGCCAACCAATTAGAGTGCTGTAACAGGTAAATGTAGATACTTACCTGTCAGTCTCTTTATTTAACTGTCAGAGCACTCTGATTGGATGGCTTAAACCCACCAATCAGAGTGCTCTGAACCTAATTGCAGGGCGGGTGAAGGCTTTATTAGCCTTCCCCCACCCTGCAGAGCTCAGTCTGCGCGGAGCCCTCGCCGGGTGAAGATGGATTTTCTTTTTTTTTGCACTCTTTTTTTCTAAAGTGTGTCGGTTATTATGGTTTTTTATTTGGCCTTTTTTGGGGCTGAAAAAAGAAGATTTTAAAAGAAAGAAAACATCAAATGGAAAGTTTATTTTTATTTTGACAGTTACTTAGTTAAATGTCCCCCCTTCATAATTTTTAGGGTGAGGGGAGTAGGTAGGGGTTCTTTTTTGGGGGGAGGGGGCGACTAGGGGTTTGGGGGCCAGGGGGGAGGACAATAGGTTCCCCCCTTATTCTAGTTTAGGGCCCCCACCCACCGCTCAGGGCTGGGGGCCAGGGGGATAACATTAGGTCCTGCCCCCAATTTGGACTTAGGGCCCCCACCCACCGCTCAGCAATTAACAAAGCAAGCATGTCCACTTGTGAGAATTATTTATAGACAATATTAATCCACGTTTTCCAAATTATATGTCAACTTTTACTGTTTAGTAAATAAACCCCAAAACGCAGTATTTAGCAATTCCTTCTTGTAAGATATGTAAAAAAACTGCAAAGATAAAAAGCAAAAATAATGAAACTGTAGCTAAGTCAACTGTATCCTAGAAATAAAAATGAGCCAATAACGGCATTCTGTACACGTGCAAAGCTATATTGTATGATTGTATCACTGTACAATATATAAAACCTGTACGACATTGGAATTTGTATAGAGCAAGGCTACAATCAATACAGCCATTGCTCAGGGAAAATGGAATTCTGTTATGCTTTGTGTAACTAAACAAAATAAACATGCAGGGACAGCACCATTAGATGATAAAGTACTGTATATATAATCTTCTAGAAAATAGGTTAGAAATGTGTACTCTAATGCTGATTGCAACTGTACAAAGCTTGGGGCTCGCTCAGGAAATTGCTTCTAATGCGTTCTTGAATGTTTTGGTAATTATCAGTCATAAAGTTTCTATTAAATTCACATCTTTAAGATGGAAATTAACCTACTAGTTTTATTGCAATAGCTTCTGAAACAATGAACATTTTAGTGCAATGTGTAATGTACTGCCAGGACAAAATAGAAACAATTGTTTTTTTATGATAAACATCACCATTCAGTTTCATTACCCTCGAAATCCAAACATTTTCAGTTGTACATGAAACAATCAAAAAGCAATGTCAGATTAAGCAGTCTGTGCTTTAATTCATAATAATGCACACGTATTGGGGGGGGGGGGGGATGAATTAAAAAGCTAAAAATAAATGGGTTCCCAAACACAGATGCAAATTTTGAATCCTGCAAACAGTAAATTCTATATTTCTTTCTAATTAGCAAATAAATATAAAAAATAGATATTTGTCCATATATGGACCACATTTTCATAATAATGATCAAATTGCAATCTCTGCATGAAAACGTGTCCTTATTTCCTTCTTAGCTTTACATATTTGGTTTGAAATGAAAGCATCACAACACTTAAAGAACCAGTAGGAAAATTCACGGACTATACATGGAGAACGTAAAAGTTGAGTGCATGCTTTTACATGAAAAATCTGTATTTAGAATCAGTCATTTCTTCACTGCATTGTGATATGAACAACTGCGACCACAATGTCTTTCCTGTACGTTTCTTGGATATCCAAAGCAAAATGCGTAGACTCCTCACAAAAGGAACCAGTGTCTTCCACTACCTTATCACATTAAAACAAATATTGTAACATGATCATCTCCAGCTCAGAACCTTAGGAAAAATGAAGATCGTTTGCCAGTGAACCCATTTATCATTTCGTTGTATCCAGCAAGATGTATTATTAAATCTTACTTCCCTAAACTTACAATTCATAGCTTCACAATGCATTCTCACTGTACAACCCATAGCAAACATATTGCACAATGCATAGTCACTTTGCTACATTGCTGCAGTGAGGAAAGAAATATTACTAGCAATTCTTAATAGCACGTAAAGTCTGAGATACATCAATGCCGAGTAAAAACGGATGAAAGACCAGAAATTTGTGTTTTACTGTCATCACTGATTTTGGTTGTCTTTGTTTTTTAAAGAATTGTAATGAAATAAAAAGAGACACTTGAAACTGCAGCAACTTTATAATAATAATAATAACAAAGTATTTAACCAGGAAAGGTACATTCAGATTACTCTGGTTTCCAAGTACGTCCTGGGGATGTTACCTTAGCCCAACATCCAGGGGTTGTTACTATCACCCAATTTAATGGTACTCATAATGCTGGTCTTTTAAGAAAGTCAACATTTTTAGATAACTTCATGATGCTATCATTGTATATAATCCTATCTGTAGAATTGTCGATATTGAAGATATGTTTTCTATATGGACAGCAATGTGCAAGGGTAACATAATTTAGAGAGAGCTTAGAAAAACTTTTTTTTATTAAAGTATCAAAATTATATATTCATAAAATACATACATACAGTGAGGGAAAAAGTATTTGATCCCCTGCTGATGGTGAACGTTTGTCCACTGGCAAAAAAATGATCAGTCTATAATTTTAATGGTAGGTGTGTTTTAACAGTGAGAAACAGAATAACAAACAAAAAAATCCAGAAAAACGGAAGTCAAAAAAGTTATAAATTGATTTGCATGTCAATGAGTGAAATAAGTATTTGATCCCCTATTAATCAGCAAGATTTCTGGCTCGCTTGTGTCTTTTATACAGGTAACGAGCTGAGATTAGGACCACTCTCTAAAAGGGAATGCTCCAAATTTCAGCTTGTTACCTGTATAAAAGACACCTGTCCACAGAAGCAATCAATCAGATTCCAAATTATCAACCATGACCAAGACCAAAAAGTTGTCCACAGATGTCAGGGACAAGATTGTAGACCTACACACGGCTGGAATGGGCTTCCAGACAATCGCCAAGCAGCTTGGTGAGAAGGTGACAACAGTTAGTGCGATTATTCGCAAATGGAAGAAACACAAAATAACTGTCAGTCTCCCTCGGTCTGGTGCTCCATGCAAGATCTCACCTCGTGAAGTTTCAATGATCATGAGAACAGTGAGGATATCTTACAAGTTTGATTCTATCATACAGAGACAATTATAAAATGTAATATAACAAACTATATTGCACACAGAAGAGACTTCACTCCGATCTTGATAAAAATAATTTTACTTTATTAACCCAGTTATCCCAAATTTCCATTTTACTGTTTGTATAATTACTTTGTCTTAGGATACCACTCTCCATTCTACATTGGTTGATTACTTACTGTACATATAGGAATATTGTTATTGACAATTTCGTTGTGACCAAAATATGTATTACTAGGAAATATTCATATTTTTTCATTAAAGGCCAGTCTAGATGTCGTAAGATACTTGATGAATAAAAGGATACTTTTATTCCCATTAGCCCATCTATATGGTGTACTACAGAGTTTATTTAGCACACAACTAGTGATGTACCGAACGGTTCGCTGGCGAATAGTTCCTGGCGAACATAGCGTGTTCGCGTTCGCCACGGCGGGTGAACACATGCGTGGTTCGATCCGCCCCCTATTCGTCATCATTGAGTAAACTTTGACCCTGTACCTCACAGTCAGCAGACACATTCCAGCCAATCAGCAGCACACCCTCCCTAGCAGACCCTCCCACCTCCGGGACAGCATCCATTTTAGATTCATTTGGAAGCTGCATACATTTTTTTTTTTTTAATTATTTTTAAATTCTTTATTTTTGTAGTGCATGGAGGTATAACAAATGAGCATGTGGTACCCCAACTGCATTCCTCATGCTTTTCAAGTAACAATTGTAATAATAGGGTATATGTTAATACCCTAGTCTGCGCGGAGCCCTCCATGGGTGAAGATGGGTTAATTTTTTTTTTTAGCGCTTGGGTTTTTTATTTTATTTTTAAGTTCGACGGGTATGATGGCTTTTTATTTGGCCTTTTTTGGGGCTGAAAAATGAAGATTTTAGAAAAAAGAAGACTTTGAATAGTAAGTTGAATTTTACTTGGGGACTTGGGGACCCCTAGTCATCTTTGATGGGGGAGGGGTGGGATTTTCATTTAGGGCCCCCAGCCGCCGCTCAGGGGTGGGGGCCGGGGGGGACAGTAGGTCCCCCCTTTATTGTTTTTTAGGGCCCCCACCCAGTAGGTCCCCACCCTTATTGTAACTTAGGGCCCCCACCCGCCGCGCAGTCAAAAATTGTTGGTATAATGGTAAATCAGGCCAGTGAAGATGTAGAAGCGTCGTAGCAGGAGATTGTTCTATCAGAATTTTATCCCATTCATATAATCTTCTAAAAACCTCATCCCATAGTTTCTAAATTAATTTGCAGCTCCACCATATATGGATAAAGCTTCCAATTTCACTCCCACATCTCCAACAAATGTCAGACTCATTATGGTCAATTCTGTTTAATCTACTTGGCACTAGATACCAACGATAGCATATTTTATAGTGCGTCTCAAACAATATCGTATTATGGATATTTTTTGTTTAGCTTTAACATCATATTGCCCCATATCTTGAGATCAATTTTTAAATTACATTCCTTTTCCCATCTTTTTATTTGCTTAGACATTATATCTTTTGGAGTCGTTCTTATCAAAGCATAACAATTAGCCATATTTTTCCTGGGACTTTCGCTTCCAAAAAATTGCTTTATAAGGCCACTAATAGTTGTATTACCCTTGGCAAGAGATTTCCCTACAAAATACTTTATTCTTAACTACCGATAGGCCTCTACTTGAGAAAGGACAAATTCTTCAGACAAAGAAAAAAATCTTTCAAAATCTTTCATTTTGTCCCTTATTATTATATCATCCAGGATTTGAATATTCCGATCTTTCCAAGAATCTATTTTTAAGTCAGGTATTAGGGCTTCCAGTAATTCTATCTCCATAAAGCCAAAAATATTTCCCAAAATTTAATTTTTTTTCCTTAACTTGAACCAATTATTAAATAAATGGTTTAGTATTGCATTTTTAACTTCCTTTACAGTATTCTTGGGTTGCCAAAGATATTTAAGTAGTTCCTTCCTTTTTAATGATTGGGTCTCAAGTCCAAACCAGCCATTTTTTTCAGAATCTTTTTTGCCCAATAACTGGGTATGGTATATAATAGTGGCTTCATAATGACTTATAATATTTGGGAAGTTAACCCCTCCTTGCCCTATGGTGTTCGTTAATTGATCTAAGCTAATCCGGGGCTTTTTCCCCTTCCAAATTAAATTCTTAACTAGCCTTTGTATTATCTCTAGCCATTGTACAGGAACTTCCAACGGGACCATTCTAAAAAAGTAGGTCCATCTTGGAACTATATACGCATTTATTATGTTTATGCTTCCCATCCAGCTAAAAAACAAATGATTCAATTTTTTTAACGATATCCCAGAGGATTTCAATAGCCTAGTAAAATTAATCTCTACCATTTTTTTTATATTATCCGATATTAATACTCCCAGATATCCAAAGCTACCATTAGCATCCACAAAACCATAATGCTTTATAATTTCATCCTTCCACTTTAAACATCACTATAGTTTTTTCTATGTTAATCTTATAATTTGAAATATTACTATATAGTTCTATTTCCTTGATTAGATTTTTGACTGATTTAATTGGATCTGTGAGAGTTAAGATAGTGTCATCAGCATACATGCTAATTTGTAAATCTCTTTTAGGGGTTGGTACCCCCTTGATATCATGGTTTTCTCTAATTCTAATTGCAAGAACCTCCATGGATAGGATATATAATATTGGTGACAATGGGCACCCTTGACGGGTACCATTTTTTAATGGAAACCAATCTGAGCATAAATCTATTCCTACCACTCTCGCCATCGGGTTTTGATAAATAGACCCTATCACTGTCAACATCCAGCCATTTATGCCCATTGCCTTCAGAACCCCCAACATAAATCCCCACCCGACCCTGTCAAAGGCCTTTTCTGCATCCAATGACAGGGTCAGGAGGGGAATCTGAGTTCTTTCACCCCAATCTAGAACATTAATCAATCTTCTTATATTAGTACTGGCTTGTCTAGTGGGGACGAACCCTATCTGATCTCTATCTACCAAATCCATAACTATTCTTTTTAGCCTGTCTGCCAGTATCTATGAAAATAATTTGGAGTCCACATTAATAAGTAAAATTGGACGGTAATTCTTTAGTTCTTGAGGATCCTTATCTTTTTTGTGTATTGGGATTATATTTGCATATAATAATTCTTTAGGGCCTATACCTTTCAATGAGATTTCATTATATGTATTAGTTAAATGTTCAGCCAGAATATCTTTGTATATTTTATAAAATCTATTTGTCAGACCATCAGGGCCAGGAGTTTTATATTTCACCAGTTTCTTAATAGCAGCTATAAATTCCATATTTTAGAGGGGAGCCTTTAACATTTCTTTTTTGTTCCTCCAAAAGCTTTGGAAAATGTATTTCCCTCAGATAATCATTTATAATCTCCTCTCTTGGATGATTTGGTATATTGTACAGTTCTTCATAATATATTTGAAAAGCTTTGGCGATACTTTCAGTTTTTTTTGTATAGTATTAAATCCTTTCTGATACTGCTAATCCTATTCTTGCCGTTTGTTTTCTTAAGTTTTTTAGTTAACCATTTATTAATTTTATTGTTGTCATAATAGAAATTTATTTTCATCCTCTCCATATTTTTTTCTATTCATTCTCTTTCTATTTTCTCTATTTTCGATTTAATTTCTGATAGTTGTTTAAGTGAATCATTAGTAAGTCACCTTTTATTTCTTCTAGCCAGCAAGTAGTAATCTATATATAATTTTTCTCTGGTCTGACCTCTTTCTCTCTGAATCTTTTTTTTGAGTTTAATCAAATACCCCCGTACAATACAATTTGTATTTAATCAATCTCATTGTTCAAAATACTATCATCCAAACGCCAGGTCGTATTAGATCTAAATTTTTTATCATCTTTTATATTAAAAATAATATAGCTCTGGTCTGACCATATATTCTCTTCTATATGTATATCTTTTATTTGATCAACCAGCTTTGCTTCTCCCAGTATAAAATCTATTCTAGAGAGAGAAGAATGTACTTTTGAAATATGCGTATATTCTCTTTCTTCTGGGTTGTATACCCTCCATATGTCTAATAAGTTGTTTTCTTGAAGAGTATTTCTCAGTATCCTGGCTTGGTTTATCAGATGTTTAGTTATTGGTTTATTATTTTTTGTTTTTTTGTCTAAGTCTGTGTCTAACACACAATTGAAATCTCCCGAGATTACTAGTATACCTATTTTAACCTTATCTACTTTTTCCATAATCATTTTAAAATATTTAGTTGGTAAAACATTTGGTAGGTATATATTTACCACAGTATAGACTTTCTCATCCATCTTACATATTGATATCTGATATCGACCCTCTGTATCAACTTCTTCATATATAACTTCTTTATTTATTCTTTTCGAGAGAATTATAGCCACTCCTCTTTTTTTCTTATTTAAAGACGCTTGAGAAATTATTTCATATCACTCATATTTCCACCTGATCTTGTCTACTTTATTCCAATGTGTCTCTTGCAACATCGCTATATCTATTCCTTTTTTTTTTGAGTAGTTCCTTCAACATAATTATTTTATAAGGGGTATTTAACCCCTGGACATTTACTAAAATACACTTCAGATCTTATTCTTTGTCATGTTGCCCCTATTTCTGCTGCACTCCCTCCCACATCAATCACACACATTTGAGCTCTCATAATACAGAGAGACCCATACTCACTCATACTTACTTTTGAGGTGCCAAAATATCTCCTCATTCTGTAAGCCTTGACAATATTGTATATTGTCTAGGGCTAAGGTCTATACTGGACCTTAAAGTGGAAGCTCATTAGAGGGCAATCGAAACTGGTTTGTATAGTCCTATATTCATCATATTAACCCAGGGACAAAATATAAAAAAAAAAAGTATTTACATATATTCCATCCTTATCTTAACAATGTGCATAATTATTTCTACTATAGGTACTCATTCCTTCCCATTTCCTTATACCTATTTTATATTTTATCTTGTGTAAACCTTTTTATCTATTAGTAATTTGAAATCTAGCTAGTATATTAAAATATAGTGTTCATACCATTCTATACGTACTATTATACATTCTGTTTCTCCAAATAGTGAATTCCACTTGCCTTACAAATTCCCACCATATATGCTTATGATTTCTTCCATTCCATCTCGTGAAATATATTGTACTTATCTAATTTTAAATAGTTATTCATATTATTTTACCTTCATTCATTTCCCAATTTGAGTGCCACTTATGTGCGGTTTATCATACGTTTCAATCATAAATCAATTAAATCTACTTATTCATAACCTCCTACTCCTTCCTTTTCCCTCGTTAATAGTGACTAGTTACATAAATATTTTGCGTATTTACCATCTTAAGCTTAATATTGTGTACAGATATAAGGTCTTTTTCTTACCCCTATTGAATTTTCTATTACTCTTTTATCTACAGTGCACCCTTTTATATTTGTTTTTCCAAAAACCTATGTTTTGTGTTAAAATATAATGATCGGGAACATCCTTTTCCAACTATCTATTAACCCTCTTATTATAAAGTTGCTACTTCTCTAAAGAGATCCCAATATTTATATATATATATTTACCTAGCTCCCCCCTTATGCATTATGAAATACCTTTTATCTCTAGTTATATCCAATTAATCGTATAGACACACCTTATGTGAACACATAATCCCACCCTATATACAATTTTTCCTCTCATTATATCCAATTAAACACATAGGCACACCCTCTTCCCACCCCCACCCCTGTGCCCCCCCCCCAAAAAAAAAGAAAATAAAAAATTAGTTCTTCTGAATGTTCTTTGTTCTCTGTATAGTCTCGTTTTTTAAATTATTGTGTTGTCCAATCTTCTAAATCCTTGGGATTCATGAATACTATTCTCGTGTAATTCCAGTTTAGTGTGATGGCTTTACCTGGACCCCATCGATAACCAATGTCTCTTTCCTTCAATGGTTTACGCGCATCAAAATATTTTTTTTCTCTCCATTCTTACTGCTCTAGAAAGGTCTGAATATCTTAGAATTTGTCATTTTTTGAAAATTTCTTATTTCTTATAGCATATAATTAGTGATGTCCCGAACGGTTCGCAGGCGAATAGTTCCTGGCGAACAAAGCTTGTTCGCGTTCAACACGGATGGCGAACATATGCGATGTTCGGTCCGCCCCCTAATCGTCATCATTGAGTAAACTTTGACCCTGTACCTCACAGTCAGCAGACACATTCCAGCCAATCAGCAGCAGACCCTCCCTCCCAGACCCCCCACCTCCTAGACAGCATACAATTTAGATTAATTCTGAAGCTGCAATTTTTTTTTTGTATTATTTTGTTTGTGTGTTTGTGTTTATTATACATTATCCTCCATAGCCAGTAACCTGTGTTTATTATACATTATCCCCCCATAGCCAGTAACCTGTGTTTATTATACATTATCCCCCATAGCCAGTAACCTGTATTTATTATACATTATCCTCCCATAGCCAGTAACCTGTGTTTATTATACATTATCCCCCATAGCCAGTAACCTGTGTTTATTATACATTATCCCCCCATAGCCAGTAACCTGTGTTTATTATACATTATACTCCCCATAGCCAGTAACCTGTGTTTATTATACATTATCCTCCCATAGCCAGTAACCTGTGTTTATTATACATTATCCCCCCATAGCCAGTAACCTGTGTTTATTATACATTATCTCCCCCATAGCCAGTAACCTGTGTTTATTATACATTATCCCCCATAGCCAGTAACCTGTGTTTATTATACATTATCCCCCCATAGCCAGAAACCTGTGTTTATTATCCATTATCCCCTCATAGCCAGTAACCTATGTTTATTATACATTATCCCCCCATAGCCAGCAACCTGTGTTTATTATACATTATCCCTCCCATAGCCAGTAACCTGTGTTTATTATACATTATCCCCCCATAGCCAGTAACCTGTGTTTATTATACATTATCCCCCATAGCCAGTAACCTGTGTTTATTATACATTATCCTCCCATAGCCAGT